>NW_012267224.1:25048522-25095926 GCF_000151885.1 Dipodomys ordii
TTTTCTTTTTTGCTTATGTGGTGCTGAGGAATCGAACCCAGGGCCTCAGGCATGCAAGGCAAGCGCTCTACCACTGAGCCACCTTCCCAGCCCCAAAGATTACATTTTTACATTCTCTACATCCTTCATAACTTCACCTCTTACCTTTCATCTTATACCACCATTAGTTGTATCATAAAATGTTCTTAGACTTTTACTTCTGCTTCCCCACCCTTCCCCCCTCCCCCCAGTTCTGAGGCTTGAACTCTGAGCTTGAGTGCTGTCGCTGAGCTCCATTTTGAGCAAAAGATAATTAGCATTCTGCTACTTGAGCCTTAGCTCCACTTCCAGCTTTTTCTATGATTTAATTGGAGATAAAGAGTCTCAGCCAGCTCTGGCTGGCTTCAAACCACGATCCTCACATCTCTGCATCCTGAGTAGCTAGGATTACAGGTATGAGCCACAGGCACCTAGCTCACTTCTGTTTTATGGTGGCCATGTCTCTATAGATGTTAATGAGGAAGCCAACTTTATTTCTAAAATTTTATTTGTCTTTTTCTATGCTGCATTATTTTTATAGGTCCACACTTTCAGGAGTCTTGTGAATATCATTGTATTTCCATTGTAGTTTGCCCCTGTATTTCATGTGTTCAAAAAGTTGAACTCATAAAAAAACACAACAAAATTGGGCTCATACACCTGTAATCCTATCTACTCAGGAAGCTGAGATCTGAGGATTGTGGTTCAAAGTCAGCCCAGGCAGGAAAATCCATGGTACTCTTATCTCCAGTTGATCACCAAAAAGCCAAAGTTGAACTTTGGTTCAAGTGAGAAGAAGAGCTCAGAGATAGTACCCAGGCCCTGAGTTCAAGCTCCAAGAAAGGCACACACACAATGAATGAATAAATAATTAAATAAAAATTTAAAGAGCCAGTGAGTGTAGGAGATTATATCCTAGATCAGCTTGGATTAGATTCCAAGGTCAAATGTTTGAGAGTTTTGTACAACTGAGTACAATGTAGACTTTTCCTAGAAGAAGACCCGCAGGAAGATCCTTTCTTTAGAATCCTTTCCCCCAGAAGCTGCCAGTGTGACCTGGTACCCTGACTCTAACAGTTCTGTTCTCCATTAATTAGTGTTCGTGTGTGTATATATTTTCATCCAAGTTTACCACCCAGTAACATTAAGCAGGTTAATCGTTGTTTATTTTCCTCCCTCTCTCCATTCCTCCCTTTCTCTTTTCTGCCCTTCCCTTTTCCTGCCCCTTCCTTCCCTTTCATCCCACTCCCTCCCTTCATTGTTCAGGCTTAAATCACTTCAAGCCCAGGAAGATGCCCGCCACAGAAACTCAGAACCTAGACGTTCAGAACAGTACAGATCAGAACGTAGTTCCATCAAGCGCACCTCAGAACAACGACACATAGACAAGACACCCCGTGTTTCAGAGCAGCGGAACTCAGAGATAGCTGACTATGAGAAACAGGTCCGAAACCTGAAGGATGAGATAGCTGTTCTGTCTTCTGAAAAGACTGGTCTCCAAGGAAGGTCTGGCAAACTCTCATAGATCTTTTACTTTAAGCGCGCTCTCTCTCTGTGTCTCTGTCTCTCTGTCTCTCTCTCTCATCTGAGTTAGTGGTAAAAGCCTGAATGGCTGGGGGTAGGTGGATGGGTGAGTTGGATGGGTGAGTAAAATGACACTGTAATCTCAAACCCCAATAATCTGGGAGGAGCTGTGACTTACAAGCACAGGTTTGCTTAAACTGTATGCTTCCAGACAGAGAAACTTGGAACTAATTTATTTTGGATTGAGAGATATGAGAAGGAAAAGGGTCTTTTGAAAGCCTGGAACTAGGCTGCTGGTAACACTAAAAATGTTCTATAATATCCGGGTAGTTTCTCTTCTCTGAGGCATAGGAGTCCTGTTTCTAGGGATGACTGTACATTTTATTTTCTTGGTTGGCATGTGTAAGTTATGTTCTTGTGAAATCTTTTCCTACTAATGGACAGATCAGGCAGCTCATTAAGACAGTGTTAGTGGAGACAAAGCAGTGTGCTTCTCTGTTTAGCCTTTGTACTTCTCTTATTCTTTCTACCCACCCCAACATGTCCTGATTTAGGCTATCAAAGCACCATTACCCATTGCCCATCCATGTTCTCCTAAATGTAACCTGAGCTTTTGTTTGGTAATTCTCTGGTAATAGTGTCCTGATATTAACTTGTAATGGCTTCTAAGAGCCTATGCCTTTCTACCTGGTGTGTTTGCACTGTGAAAATTAGAAAAAGCCTACAAGGAAGCTCCCCCCGCCCCCACCTCCCCGCTATACCATCATTGTTGTTGTTTTTTCCTCTAAGATTTTCCTTTGGGAGACCTATTTTCTTTTGGCTATTAGTCTGATATATATATCTCTATATATCTAATATCTATATCAGACTGATATATATATATATATATATATGTTTTTTGTTTGTTTGTTTTTTGCCAGTCTTGGGGCTTGAACTCAGGACCTGGGCACTCTCCCTGAGTTTCTCTTGCTCAAGGCTAGCACTCCACCACTTGAACCACAGAGCTACTTCTGGCATTTTCTGTTTATGTGGTACTGAGGAATCGAACCCAGGGCTTCATGCATGCTAGGCAAGCCACATTCCCAACCCTACTAATCTGATACTATAACTTTACTTTGTACTTGGTCACAATGTAGTTTAAACCAGAAGGCTTGTGTGTAGTAAAGTGTGATGAGTTAGTAATCCAAGGTCAAGGTAAGAAATGCCAAGACTTCTCCTCTGGCTCTTGATGGTGGCGCTACTCCCCAGATGGTCCTATTAGTCATCTTTTATAACTTCCAAGCCCTCATCTGAAAAATGGTCAACAGTGATTTTGCCTCCCAAGGCTGCTGAAAGGGCAAATTGAGTTGGTGCATGAATGAAAGGGTTTAGAGACAGTCACTAGTGTTGTTTCTTGTCACCTTTGAGGCCTCTGGAGAGCCTTCTCACAGGCCTAGTAGAGGGAGGAGGGCCTCATTCTATGTAGCTTGTTCTAGCAGGTCTCTAGTGTGTCATCTATGGACTAGGTGGGGACAAGAAACAGAGTTTAGGGACAGCTGATTGACGTTCACTCACAGGTCTGCCAGAAGCCGGTCTCCTAGCCCTGTCCAGCGTAGCCACAGAGACAGCCGCAGTCCCATCCGCAGAGACAGCCGCAAAAGCAGCCGCGACGCCAGCCGCAGAGGCAGCCGCGACGCCAGCCGCAGAGGCAGCCGCGACGCCAGCCGCAACCGCGACGCCAGCTGCAACCGCGACGCCAGCCGCCACCGCAGCAGCAGTCGCCACCGCAGCCGCAGCCACAACCGCAGCCCCAGCCGGAACCGCAGCTGCAGCCCCAACCGCAGCCGCAGCAGGAGCCGCTCTGGCAGCCCCTCGGTTGCAATCGCCAAGGTCAGAAGTCCATCCCCGAATCGTTCCAAAATGTCCAGCGTGGCGCGCAAGGCCGCGCTGCTGTCCCGGTTCAGTGACGCTTACTCCCAGGCCCGCCTGGATGCCCAGTGCCTGCTGCGGCGATGCATCGACAAGGCGGAGACCGTGCAGAGGATCATCTACATCGCTACCGTGGTACGTGACGCCTGCAGCCCGACCCCGGGCGCACCTGGGGCAGTGGAGACAAGACCCAGCTAGAGGGAATGGCACAGGCTTGAAGACACAGGGGGATGCTGAGGCCGCTCAAGGAGGCAGCGCAGTAACCCCTTTTGCCTCTTTCCTCTTAACGTCCGCCCTTCCCTCTATCCTTCCTCCATTTCCCTAAAGATATTTAGAGGCAATTCACTTTTTACAGTAATTAACTTCACACCATATGCCAAGTGGTCATTTGTGGGAGAGTAGGACTATGTCAAATGAGTCTGTTAAAGTTGATTTATGCCCTGTACCTTTGGTCTCATGTGAGCATATGTGTGCACAGTCGATTTATCACTGCAAGTAACTCTCATTGGATGGTCTTCCTGCAGGTTAGTTTAACAGTTATAACCAAAACTATGAGCATGTCAGCTACTTGATTATGGCAAACTAAAAACATACACGTGAAACTATTATTTTGCAGTGAACACATTTGTTTTATGAATGGGTGCCCTATTGAGACATGAAGAGTCTATTTTTTTTTGTCTTTTCTTTTTTGGTGCTGGGATCGAACCCAGGACATTGCACTTGCTAGGCAAGTGCTTTGCCACTGAGCTACATCCCAGCCCATGAAGAGTCTATTTTGAGATAGTTCAATTAAAAAAAAAAGCAGAAGGTTAATATGAGAACAGAATGATCAGAAATCCATATTTACTCATTTATATCAGAGGTCAGAGATTGGCAAACTATGGCTTATGAGCCATGTGGATCCAGCTTGTATTTCTGAGACATAGTGCCTCTCAGTTAAGAATGTTTGTTTGAGAAAAAGTCTCAGTATGTAACCCAGCCTGGCCTAGAACTGATTCTCCCTGCTCAGTCTCCTGGTAAGAATGGTTTTATATTTTAAAGGGATGTGAGAATTAAAAAAAAAAAAAAGCGGCAGTCACTGAAAAGCTCAAACGCTGGCTCTTTGTAGGAAAAAAACTTGCCAACCCTGGTACATATAGTTAAGAATCACTTCTGGGCACCGGTAGCTTATGCCTATAATCCTAGCTGGAGGCTGAGATCAGAGAATCGAGGTTCAAATCCAGCCTGGGCAAGAAAGCCTTATGAGAGACTCTTAGCTCCAATAACTACCAGAAGTAGCCAGAAGTGAAACTGTGGCTCAAGAGGTAGAGTGCTAGGCTTGAGCAAAAAAGTTCAAAGATAATGTTTAGGTCCTGAGTTCAAGTTCCAGGACCTGCACAAAAAAATAAATAAAGAGAATTACCTTCTGAATTAAAGTTGTGTGAGCATCCTTGTCTTAAAAAACTAGTTTCCCTAGTGTTTGCTATATAATAGACATGAAATAAATGTTTATTAAGATGATATATATGTAAATACGAGGCTAACTAAATTTTCTTTTACTTTTTGCTTGTGTCTACAGCAGAGTATTTTTGTCCCCAAATCTTTGCACTGTCCTGTTTCCTGCACTCACTCAGAATTATGACAATAATAGTCACTTGTTTTGAAATTAGTGATTGCAAGTTGTCATATATGTATTTATATACTTTGAAAATTGAGAGTTGTTTTTTTCTTTATCTCAGGTTAAGTCTTTATGATCTATGGAGCTTAGTTACTTGAGGACTGATACAATGCTCTATTTCTAGTCTTTCTAATTCTTTTCTGTGGGTAGGTGATTTCACCTCCTCCCCTCACCAGGCAAACTTCCTGTGTTCTTATGCAGGAGGCGTTCCACGTGGCTAAAATGGCATTCAGACATTTCAAGATCCGGGTGAGGAAGTCACTGACGCCGTCTTACGTAGGGTCCAACGACTTTGAGACTGCTGTCTCCGAGTATATCATCTGTCACCTTGATCTATATGATTCCCAAAGCAGTGTTAATGTAAGTACTGGGTCTCTCGTTTAGGACTAGTTTGTGGCTGAATGACACGATAAATACTGATAATACAGGAACCCATCCTGATGGAAGAGTAGAAAGGAATGACAAAGAATTTACAGTATATAGCATGTCTTTATTTTTTTTTCTTGGACAGTTTATGGGAGAAAATGTTCTGGGCTTTGTGGTACTATTTAGAATTTTTTTTAAAAATTAAAAAGCTGGGTGCTGGTGGTTTATACCTGTAATCCTAGCTACTCAGGAAGATGGTGGTTCATAGCCAGCATGGACAGGAAAGATTGTGAGACTCTTATCTCAATTAAACTCTAGAAAACTGGAAGTGGCGCTGTGGCTCAAAGTGGTAGAGTGCTCAACTTGAGTATAAAAAGCTCGGGACAGTACCAGACCCTGAGTGCAAGCCTTACAACTAACAACAACAACAAAAACAACAAAAGTAAAAAAAGAAAACTGAAATAATAAAAAAGGAAAAATGAATGAAGAACAAAAGATTAGGAGATAGAATATCTTAGTCCTTAAGAGCAAGGGCTTTGGGAAATAAGTGTGGAGTTGAATCCTGACTCTCCTACTTGCTTATGTACATGCTTATGTTTTCATTTTTTAATCCTTAAATGGGAACAACAGTGATCATTATCCTGTACAGTTACGGAGGTATTCAGTGAAAGAAAGGTAATTTATTTAGCACAAGACTTGGTATGTAGTGAATATTCGATAAGAGAACCCTCTTTTAGTTATTACTATAGATTAGAAACAAGTCAAAGTTGTATGTTGGCACCTCATACACTTACAGTAGAAAGCTAAGGAGCTAATTGGATTTAAAATTTACAATTTCTTTAAATCTTAGCATCTCATTTATACTCTGTGAAACTTTTCCTTTTCCCCCTACTAGCAAGGAGAACATGCACTGTTCTTTTTTTTTTTTTTTTAAAGCTTATTTTACTCACAGGCCCTTTTCCTACTTCCCATTAGTCTAAACTCATGTCAGAATCCTCAGGATAGGTTGACAATCAATATGCTATCTCTTGTTTTTCAGGATGTGATCCGAGCCATGAATGTCAACCCTAAGATCTCCTTCCCTCCTGAAGTTGACTTTTGCCTCCTCAGTGACTTCATCCAGGAGATTTGCTGCATTGCTTTTGCAATGCAGTCTTTAGACCCACCTCTTGACATTGCATTCGGGGCTGATGGAGAAGTCTTTAATGATTGCAAGTAAGAGGCACGGGTAGAAGCTAAGGACTCTTTATTAATACATTGGCTTGTCTCTTTCCTGGGAATACTTAGGAGAAGGGATTCCAGCTGGGAAAATCAATAGTTATTACCTCCTTTGTAGGCTTTGCCATGGACTTCTCTGTATTTCAAGTAGGACTCCTTTCTGGGTTAATTCTCCACTAAGCATATGGGCTGTTGGAGAAGTTACCAAGTACCTGGAGCCTGTCTTGAGCACTGTAAGAGACAGATGTTTTATATATGCACGTGGCCAGACTAGATTTCTTGTGTAAAACACATGTTCCCTGTACCACATTCCTTGACATGAGGTTGATAATGGAGTTCAGCAAGCTGAGATCTCACAGTCACATCAGTGGGCTGTATGCAAACGGGTGTTTGAAAATGAATGCTCATAACTCTTGTCTATGACTACTGGATTTCTGACAGGTTTTACATAGTAAATATCCCCTTTATAAATTAGAAGAAATAAACTGAAAATGTTTATTGAGATTTAATGAGATCACAGTTTGATCTGGAAATTAATCCTGGAAGAGGCTGAGCTAGTGCTTAAGAACACCAAGTATCAATTATTAGTTGTGTAATCTTGGGCATCTCACTTCACTTATCTGCCCTGCAATTGAATATGGGCCTCACCTCAGGGATTTACTCTTGCTGTGCAGGTACCCTCCTGCTTGAGTCACATCTCCAGCCCTATTTTGCTATGATTATTTTTGAGGTGTAGGACCTTGTTTTTTGCCTGGACTGGAAACCTCTTGTTAAACTTCCAAACATAGTTGGGATGACTCAATTGTGTACTACTATGCCAACTTTTTCCATTGAGATATGGGGGTGTGGTGAACTTGTCTCTTCTCCTCCTCCCCTCCCCAGGATGACCTGGAAGTGTGATTGTCCAGATCTTAGCCTTCTGAATAACTGGGATTGTAGACACAAGCCACTAGTACCCAGACAGCACCCTTTTATTCTTCTTCTGCATTCCTTTGGCTAATTTGTATGGTTTGTTATTTTTTTTTGTGTGTGTTCAAACACTATTGAGTCCTTTTGAGTAAAACTGAAACTTACCTGTTTTGTTTTTTACTTTTGCTATGGTCAAACCATGTATTTTCTCTCTCTGGATTCAGTAGCAGGACCTTATATGTTTTCACACTTTCTTTTGACTTACTAGGTCCAACTTATCCTTCAGGCTGATTGAGCTATTCTATTTTTTCCTATCTCCACCCTTAACACTGAGTATATTTCATACATGTTATTGATAAGCGTATTGATTTACCATAAGATTGAGAGGGCCCTCAGCTCTCACCAGTCCATTTAATTACCCTTTTGGGGAGTATAATTATTGACCCTGTTTCCAGTTATGTTAACCATCCACCCGTTTTTTTCTTTTATTTTGTTCATAATGACAACATGAAAAATCTCATAAGAAGCCTTATAGAACTTCAAATTGTCTGTGATTCTAGCATTTTCCTGACTTGCCACCTTTTTAATCCTACTAAGAAAAGGAAAATGATTGGCTTAATAGGACATGCTAGTACCTAGCCATTCTATGCTGGGTTCAAGTCGGTACTGATTCCTGTGCTAAGAGCCCAAACCCATTTCTTTAATAATAGAATCAGAATCCATATTTATCTAGATCTAAGCATAATCAAAACCAAAACTTTATGCTGAGATTTCCCCCCTTGTGCTGTGTAACTGCCTAACTTCTGGCTTTGGATTTAGCTCAGTGGTTTAAGTGTTTGCTTAGTGTACCCAAGGCTTTGGGGTTGACCACTAGCAGCAGCAATAGCAAGATAATTGATTTCTCTTCCCTGTTGTTTTGTTTGTTTACAAAGGTACCGCCGAAGCTATGACTCAGATTTTGCTGCTCCCTTGGTCTTTTATCACGTCTGGCCTGCTCTCATGGAGAACGACTGTGTCATTATGAAGGGAGAAGCTGTCACCAGAAGAGGGGCTTTTGTACGGTGGCCTTGCATAGTGAAAATTCATCCCCAGTGTTTGCTTCACAAGTTCGAGAACATTTTTAAACCCAAAGATTCTATAAAAGGAGTTGATAAAGAATTGCTTGATAAAATTTCATACAAAGGAGAGGAAGGAGATGACCATGGAAATAATATCTTTTTGTTTCCCTCAAGATATCTTCAACATTTTCTAGCAACAGTTTCTTTGTTTGATCTATTTAGATGATAGAAATTACTCATATTTAATTCTTCAACTTAGATATATTTTGATATTTTCAAGCTAAACTCCTTTTATCTTGTTGGAGGCTTTCTATAATCCTATGTATTTAAAAGTGATTAATTAGTTTTTAGGAAATAGTTTGCCAGTTGTTTTCTTTATCAGTAATTTTCCATTTTAGTAGGTTAAACATGTGTCATTTTTCTCTCCTTGGTATGATGTATAAGGAGGGGGAGGGATGGAGTAAAAGGGTCAGGGAATGTAGGGTGAGAGGAGCCAATCAGTTTTTGATTCCTAGTACAAGGCTTTCCATATGCTGAACACTTGGAGCAGACTTCAAAATGGAGTCTGTGTGTGTGTGTATGTGTGTGTGTTCCTGGGGGTTGGGGTGGGAGGAATTGAGCGCTATGACTGCTTAGATATTCTGCACAGTTCATGTAATGTGTTGTTTACTTCTGCCTTTCGTAGAAAGTTAGGCAAATTCTAAAGTGAGGCCCTTTGGTCCAGAGCAAAGCCACCATCTTAATGGCTTGCTTCTTGTTTTCCTTGAACTGAACCATAGAGGAAGTGGTCATATCAGCAGACAGTACAGAGAGTAGTTTATTTTCATACAATTTAGTAATAAGGGTTTTTGTAGCTTAAAAATCCTATTACAGTAAATTCTGGCTGAATAAAACATTTTATACTATGAAAGTTGGTCTGACAACCATATATCGCCATGAAACATGTTTCTTGCCCCGACAATAGTTACTGTCTATTAAGAAACTTAGCTGCAGTACAGTTTGGAAAGGAAGGAGAGAAAAGAGCCACAGATTTTAAGCTCTATGTCAAATAGCTATTGCTTCTTAACTTCCTTCTCTTTCAAATATATTACCAACATTTGTTCAAACTTAAACCTTTAAAAAAAAAGAGTAAAAGGAAGAACTTAAGAAAGAGAGTTGAATGAAGGGAAATGTTCAAAGAAGTATTTTACCTATAAAATCTTAGTGAATAAAATTTTCTTTCTTGCTTTTTAAAGACAGCTTTATTGAAGTATCAATATACAATAAAAATACACATGTCACCCAGGCCCTGAGTTCAAGCCCCACTACTGACAACACACAGTAGCACATGTACATGATGTATGAAATTTGATGAATTTCACAAGCCCCACTGTGTTGTTTCATTCAATGATATTTATTTATTCTATAGATATTCATAACCCAAGCACTACACCTAGGTGCTAGAGGATTTAACAATGATGAAAACGCCACAAATCCTTACCTACATGGAGGCAAACTCACTTGCAAACTCAAATGTGATTTCTCACACACAAAACCTCGTAAAAATCCTAACACATCAAATATCTGAATATTTCCCAAATCTATTACAATGGGGTTTTGTTTAAAAGTGTTTGCCAGATGTTGGACAGCTGTAGGAAATGAAAGTGATGTTGATCATACTGGTGAGTAGACCTAGCAAAGTACAATGCTGTCAGTAAAGCCTCTTATTGGATGGAATATGCATGTTGTTTTAACCATAAAGACCATCACTCACTCCCATTTCTTTTTCTCGTTTTAGTGGAATTCGATGCGATCTGTAAGTCGTTGTCGAAGCAGGAGTTTAAGTCCCATCTACCCACGTAGCCACATTGGTTTAAGTACGGTACATATCTGTCCAATCATTTTTATTCCAAGCATCCTATGATGGAAAATTTTTATAGTCGCCTGTAAAAGAGGTGACTATAAAAAAGTAGAAAGAGACACTGTTGGAATAACATTAACCCTGAAATGATTTTTTTTATCATTATGGGCTAAGGAATTTAGGATGTTAAAAAAAAAAGAAATAGAGGTAGTTTTTAAAAACCTATTTAGTTAAAGGAGTAACATTTCTTTAACTTTGAATGGCATGGCTATTAAAGATCTGATAATCTTCTGAATAGAAAACTGGGTACCTTAGTCAACTGATTTGGGCTCAATTCCCAGTTTAATTGAGAAAGTACTGTAGAGTTTAGAGCAATTGCTAGAATTATCTACATTTTAATGCTCTGAAAAGGGATTAAAAGGGCATTAAATGTTCCGAACTTTGAAGTAGAAAAAATGAGTTTAGCATTAGTTATTAGGTGTTCAATCAAAAATAAAATAATAGCAAGAGCTTTCTGAAAAATATGGAGGTAACATCCCCCAAAACATCATTACAACTTACTCCTTCCTTTATTCAACAAATAATATGGAAATGGCCCTGTGGCTCAAGTGGTAGAGACCTTGCCTTGAGCTGACGAGCTCAGGGACAGTGCCCAGGCCCAGAGTACAAGTCCCATGACCAAAAAAAAAAAAAAAAAAAGCTAAAAACTAAATAACGTTAGGTCAAAGCCTTTTGAGTGTAAGTCTGGATAAAGACCCAAACACCAGCACAGGCTCAAATACACATTTCTTTGGATGGATGCCGTTTTCTGGAGGGACCTGAAAATGACCAAAAATGGTTATCTCCCCTCAATGGCTCTCCATGTAGGAAGGCTAGAGTTGGTAATTGATTTGGTTTGTTTTAGGAGTGGAATTTCACCAGGGGAAGAAAACAATGGAAGAATTTCTAGGGAAGTGGAAGAGTCATCCTTTTGCTTAATATCTATTTTCATAAATGTCTAAGTAGTTACACTATTAGGCAAAAGCCAAATGCTAATGCATTTAGTGGACTGATAAGGAAAAAAATCTTGGGAGCATGATAACTGGGGAGATTTAAAGATCTCCCTATTCTAAGAGTGCTGCTATCAGAGGTTTGAGTAAAATTAGGTACTTCCTGTGTTCTAACCATGGCACACTTTAGACTCTCATTGGAAGTCTTCACCAAAATGTCCTCTGTAGATAAACATTGACGAATATGTACTTCTTTCTCCCTGTTTCTTTTCCCATGCTAAGGGAGAACAAAGTCATTTAAGCTTGAGACAAAGAAATCTTATTTCTCAGTGGTGAAACTGCTGCCTAACTTCCCTTCTTTTTCCATTACCCTTCCCTTACAATGAAATTAGGTCTACCTGTCAAACAGAATTCAAATACTTTCAGTTAGTCTGCTTTTTTGTCTTATTTAAGTCTTGATTCAGTAACAGATTCCATCTTCATTAGCATGTATTTATATAAGGCCTTTGAAGCTCAGAGCAAAAATGATGCTGGTAGTCAATGTCATACAATTTACAATTTAGTCTTTTTAGATTAATGAAAGTGAAGTTAAGATTTGAAAAATGATTCTTTTCTGGCTGCTTGGTAACCTTCCTTATATAGGAGAAAATTTTGGACATATGAGAGATAACTTTTCTAAAGGATCTTTCAGTGCATCACCATTTTAGCTTTTGTTAGTTAATTGCAATAATAATAATTGTGGAAATCAGTAAATTCAATATGGTTGCTTTTAAGCCATTGAACCCAGCATCTAATTAACAATGTAGTTTAAACTAACATTATCTAGTTACTAACATAATCTAAATCAAAAGCAGTACCCATTTAAAAAGAAAGCATAAAAGGAAATCACAGTGGTCAGCCTTAAAGGGAAAAATCATAATTATAAAGTACTTCAGAGCAACGAATTGGTTAGTTTTATGGAAAGGATATGTCTAAAGCATTCATTTGTTGAGCTCCATTCACCGTGTAGTTCACATTACACTCTTATGTCTTCCAGATGTCTCGAAGCCGGAGTCCTTCTCCAGTAAGATGTTTGTTGCCAAGTAAGTGAGATCATAAAGATGGATCATAAAGATACTATTTTATACTCTTTCAAGTGCTTAGCATTTTGCAGCAAGATGAATGTTTGGCTTCCTAGGGAATATCTTTTCTTCTACCCCCATCATTCATTTCTGGGCTCTCTCATGGATGGAACCCATAGGAATCCTGTGGGTTATGTTGGGAGGTTTAATTGCTACAAACAGACTGAGTACCCATTTTCCATATAGGTACTTGCATAAAAAAATCGAGACAAGTGACCATCAGTAATGGCCTCTATATTTTTTTTCTCCCTAGGATTTTAAAGCCACCAGACATGTTCCTTCGCCACACTCCAGGGTAACAGCCAAGTTCTCCAGTGCCTCCATCTGCCTGCCTGCCTTGTCTGCCTCTGACCTCACTTAACATGATATGAAAAGGCAATTCCGTGTATCACTCCACACAGAGAGTTAAACGTTTTGTCTTAGCGCATTTGTAACTTTAGGTACATTGCATTTGATTTATACTTTCTAGGTACAAATTCCATTAATTTCATAAAAACGATTGTATAGGCATTTAGGATCATATTCATTCGAAGCAAAGTCCATTACATAGATTCAGGATTTCCATTCTGAAATATGGGGCTCTTTTATAGCAACCCTGTGGACAAAAGTAGAAATTCTGCTTATCGTGCTAAATCTAAAAGGAAGGCTAAGTCACTCAGTTTACCAATTATAAATGCTACAATTGCTTATATCAACTTTTAACCTGAAACCAAAATTGGTTGTTTAAATTGGCTTTTAATGCTTAGAAGTTAGTGCTAGTCTCAGGTTGGAGAACTTAGAGCAGTAGTAGCAGTGATTTAGAGTTAAATGTAGAAGATAATAACATATAACATAATTTTAATTGGTTTGCTTATTCTTACTTGGAGAGTGTCTCATTTGGATTCCTGGAGAACCACATGTCAAAGTCAACTTTCAGATGAATGATTTGATTGAGGCCAACTTGAGATAAATATTAATTACTCTGTGTTTATCTCCTAGGAATTTTCTATTTTAATGCATGTGTTAAATATAAATATAAAGTTACCAGGGAGCTGTCCTTTATCAGCTTCACCTAGTTGTTTGCAAGTTCAGACCTCCTTGAACTCCATTCAAGGCCCCAAACTAAGGTGTCATTTATTTATTTATTTTTTTGGGGGTCCGGTCGTGGGGCCTGAGTTCTGGGCCTGGGCGCTATCCTTCAGCTCTTCAGCTCAAGGCTAGCGCTCTACCACTTGAGCCACAGTGCCACTTCCGGCTTTTTTCTTTTTGCTTATGTGGTGCTGAGAAATCGAACCCAGGGCCTCAGGCATGCAAGGCAAGTGCTCTACCACTGAGCCACCTTCCCAGCCCTAAGGCGGCATTTATTGACTGCGAACTGAGTTTCTTCCTTAACTTCTTCATTAGGAAGTACTCTTGAGAGTTCAAGGTCAAGATAAAAATGTTTTTGATATTGCCTTGGGATAAGTAATGTTCTTCCTGCTTTTAAAAAAAATATTCAAGCCAGCCTTACATGAGCTTCTCCGTGACCACTTTTCCATACATCACTAGGTCATGCGGAGGTAAGAGTTTCTTCCTCTTTGTGTTTTGTTATTTCTTTGAGGCCAGGTAATGTTCATTGAAAGGAGCTCAGTAGCTCCTAGACATCTTTAGTCATTGACTCACTTTGTGGCCTTGAACAAGTTACTTCATCTCTCTGAACCTTTATCATTGTAGTGAGTATGTGAGTATTACTACCAGACTCAATACATCCATTAAAAAAAGATAGAAAAGTGTAGGAAAGAAATATGTCAGAGACTACTATCAACTTTTTATAACAACTATACAACTATTTTTCTTGCATATCTTGAAAGGAAAGCAGAAATAGATATGAAATACATACATACACATACACATATATATATATACATGTAATTTTAACCCACATACACTAACTACCAAGTAAAGCAGAAGAAAAGGAAAGCATTTTAGTAACAATAAAATATATTTCAATAAAAACCATTGGTATAGCCATTACAGAAGATAAAATGAAGGCATCAGATGACTAATTTTATGCAGTTCTTGCATGTAACATCACTAGCTACAACTACAGGTCAGTGTTTGATATATTGATGGCATAAGATCACATCTTGTCACTGGAAATGACTTTCTGAAATACTAAACAACTCTTGGTAATGTTGTACACAACTCCCTGCCCCAAGTCTTGCCTTGATTTACACAACAATTGCATTCCTGGACAACTCAGTGAACATGAAAACCATGCAATAGTTACTTTGTGCTATATATTACAAGACTTTTCTAAAATCTTACGTACTAACGAAAGCCTATATAGTAATATAATCTGATTTGGAAAATGGTCACATATAGCTCACTTGAGTGCTCTCAGTCCTTAGCTGGCCCCTTGCCATTTCTCAAGTTTCTGTTTTGAACTGTAACTACACAAGGCAAGCAGGAATAAATTTTGGAAAGACTACCTGAAACTCAAGACTGCTGGCTTGTACTCATTTTGCCTTAGAAACTTTGAAAAGTGAAACATTCTTATTTCGTACCCTGAGTTAGTTTCTGTATTAATAGTTTATTCTCTAACAATAAAATCAAGACAAGGTGCTTTGTACTGTAAATTCTTTTCAATGAAATCCTCTTTAGATGATCAGGCTCATTGATGCCCTTCACCCAGTATAATCTATGAACACATAGCCCCCAGTGAATACTGAATACATCTGTTCTTGTCCTGGGACTCCTGCAGTTCCATCATGTAGCTTAATTGCTGGCTTTGTGTTATTTTACCCATAGCTCCACTTGTCATATTCAAGCTGTTCTCTGTGACTAGTATGTAATCATTGCTGTAGAATTTTTACTTGCATTATTTCAGCCGCTCCCTATAATAATGAGGTAAGTCTTCAACCCCACAATCTTATTCCAAGCTTTTCTTACTTCAGAATAAGACAGTCCTGTTTTCTTTTGTTCATCCACATGGCATATGACATCAATACTTTGTTTGCTGTTTTGTTCATTTAACCCAAATACTTTCTGAATATCTCTGTGTATACATTGCTAAGGACATGGGTTGGGTGGGCAAATGGGCTGGGTTTCGTGTAGTTTGTGACATATCTAGTTGTATTCCTTGGTGATTTCCTGTCAAGGTAATCATAAAATGGAGTTGAGTCCATTTTTATTTCAGAGAAGATGTTACATATTAATAAAAGGATTTGAAAACATTAATTTAGCATCTATCTACTTAAACCTATGAAGGGGGAAAGTAAGATAGTAAAATACACAAGGCATGTAACTCAATTACATCACCCATAGGTGAATTACTCAAGCCTTTTAACAAATATCCATTGAGTTTATAATCCTAACAAGATGAATAATAAAATGAGCATGAGAGGGTAAGGAAGACCATTTCTAACACCACCAGAACCATATAGCTATGTGCTCTGCTCACAGTCCATTCTAATTTGCTTCTAGAAACCCGACAAGTCTGTCTGCATGAGTATAGAAACTAGGATTACAAACTGTATTAGGTAATTGAAATATGAGCCTAGGAACCATATGGATAAGTGACATTTAGTATATGTCATTAAAATACCAGAGCAGTGAAGTGTGTTGGCCTTCATACAGTGAATGAGCAGGGCCCTTGAAAATCAGAGCACTCAGTCTCTTATTTCAAAATGAAATACAATGGGAAAACGTCACCTATAACAAGTTGGCCACCAGGGGTCAGTGTGAACATTATAATTTCTATAGTTCACCCACACTCATCCATCTGAACTGAATAGCTATTTCTGCCTTCTACTAGCTGGGTCATGTGATAAGCATGTTATAGGTTTTATTTCAATATAGTTAAGACATTTAAATACATTTAGTGTTTCAAATGGAATAATCTATTGAAATGTGAAGTAAAATAGGCTAGGAAAGTTAATATAGTAATTGGATAGTGTTTATAGAAGTTTTTGAGTATAATTTTATGAATCAGACCTTTTAGAAATTGACTTACAGTGTTGAGATGTTGGAGATGGGGCATTATACTCCTACTACTTTTTTATTAACATATAGTAATTGTGCAACGGAGTTTCATTATATTTTCACATATGCATTCCCTCTATTATTTTTTCCTCTTGCTTTTATCTTAGACTAGGGTACATCAGAGCCCTATTTTAAAGAAATAGACTTCAGGAGTGCTCCAACCCTATGGGTCACAGCATGAAATCATTAGTTTATTCATGAAGACATTTATTGCTGTTGTGTTACATATGTTACAGGCACTGTATCAGGCCCCCAGGATACAAGACTTTCACTTTTGGAAAGAAAGCTTTCAGCACTCGTTGGCAATGTGTACCAATGGGACCACTCTGTGGTCTCTCTGGGAGATAGGAAAGAGACTCTTACTGACCTTTCTTTTGGGAGGGGGGCTGATAAATACTATTCAGTCCATAATGTTGGCAGAGGGTATAATCTTTTTCTGTACTGCCTCTTGGACTTAACACCATGTAATAATTCACTCAGAACTGCAGGCAGGGATTTTTCTGGCTCCATGTAACGCACGGTGAGAATGGATCTGAACAGACAGATGTCACTAAGTAATAGGCCAAAGGTCTTTGCACTCATCTTCACAAATAGGTCTCTCAGTTCTCTGCCCCATTAGCACATGTGACTTTCTGAGGAGGTGCGGTAGAGCATTTGACACGCTTGCTCTACCCTGGAGCCTTTGGTTTATGGAGCACTTGCAGAGGCACTTTTCCCAAAAGCCTAGCTAGGGATCTGCTTCCTTCAAATGTAGTTCTGAAGAGTGAAAGCGGCAGACCATTTGAAGTTATCTTTTATCAACTTTTATAGCCAGTGCAGGAAGAATCTTGACTCTGCCATCTGATAAACAGACTTTTCACCCAAGAAGTGAGTGACCTGGTTATGGCTTCAGCCTACTTCAAATTAACTCTCATTGTGAGGCCTTGAGGATGGAAACTTAATCCTACTATGGTATCTAGAGATAGGATCTTTGGGAGATGATTAGGATTAGATGAGATCATTTAGGTCCCGCTCTCATGATGGCCTCCTCCTGACAGCCTTACAGAAGAAACCAGAAGACACACACACACACACACACACACACACACACACACACACGCACGCATATTGGCTCCTTTTGTCACATGATGTTCTGTGTATCTAGGGATTCTGACAAGGAGAAGGCTATTACTAGATATAGCCCTGAAACAAGCCAAAATAAACCTCTTTATAAAGTAGCCCGACTCCAGTATTTCATTATAGTAGTTAAAAGGAGACTAATACTATTAATTACTAAATAAAAGGACAAAGCTAGATCTTCTGTTTATTATTCTTCTTTTTTTTTTTGGGTCCGGTCGTGGGGCCTGAACTCTGGGCCTGGGCGCTGTCCCTCAGCTCTTCAGCTCAAGGCTAGCGCTCTACCACTTGAGCCACAGCGCCACTTCCGGCTTTTTTCTTTTTATGTGATGCTGAGTAATCAAACCCAGGGCCTCAGGCATGCAAGGCAAGCGCTCTACCACTGAGCCACCTTCCCAGCTCCTCCTGTTTATTCTTACACTTAAAAAATTTATTTATTTTGTTTTTTAAGAATATATTTGTTTTATTTTTTATTGTGAAAATACCATATAGAGGGGTTACAATTACATGAGCAAGGTAATGAGTACATTTCTTATCAAGCATTGTTGCCTCTTATAGAATATGATTTTGTTTCTCATTTCTTATCAAGCATTGTTGCCTCCTCTTTGTTTCCCCTTACCATCCCTTCCCATACTCTCCCCACATCCCCCTACCCAGTCCCCCCCCCACCAAAGTTGTAAAGTTGTTATTCTTGACTTTTATGTGGTGTTTTCCTTTTGTCTATTTTATACCCTTTGCATCAATAGTACCATAAAATTTACTTTTTTCTTGCTTTTTCTTTTTCTTTTTTTTTGCTGATCCTGGGGCTTGAACTCAAGGCTTGGGCACTGTCCGTGAGTCTCTCTGTGCTCAAGGTTAATGCTCTACCACTTGTGCCCTAGGGAATTTATTGGACATAAGAGTCTCACAGACTTACTTGCTTGGGCTTGCTTTGAACAGCAATCCTCAGATCTCAGCCTCCTGAGTAGAGAGGATTATAGGGGTGAGCCACTAGTGCCCAGCAAAATGACTTTGATCCAAATATGAGTTTATCCAGCATTCACATCTTACTTAAGTCCTATACCTTGGTCTGCCTGTTCACCTTTACTTCTGTTTTCTCTCCCTAGTATGCATAACTTTTTAGGGTTTTAGTTTTTCTAGTTTCCCTGATGCAAATCAACACTCACTTCTTAAATATTAGCACTTAAGGCAACCACAGGTCAATGACAGACATAAATATTTAGAACAATGAATAGCATTCCATGTAGATTTATTTATGTCCAGATGCTTGTAATGCATTTAATGAAAATTTCAAGTAACCTATTTTGCTTTTTGAGTATTTGACTTACTGAAAAGTGCCAAGTTTTAACATTTTTGAGTTTTAAACAATTTTGAGTTTTGATTATTCTTAGATCTTGAATCACTTCGATGAAAAATCTGGGTAGTATTGCCAAAATTTTTTGATGATGAAAACATTTGGCATGTTTATCAGAGAGAATCTTGGCTTTCCTCCACTTGCTTATTTAATAACCTTCAAGGATATTGGTATATTCAACATCTACAGTCAGGTCTGCAAAACTCTTGGAAATGACCAAGCTTTAATAACCCACGAGCAGAATAGCCTCTTGTGTGTACTACCCCTGACTTTTAAAATACAAAATGACAAATATTAAAACTTATAAGCATATTAAACTACCTCAACCTAGAAAGCAATCTAGATCTGCATACACACATATAAACGTATTGCAAAATGTGGGCTATACGATTAACTTCAATAAAATACAAGGATGAGAATTTCACTTTTCTAGAGATAAAAATTCCCCTCTTGTTCTATGTTTGGACAGCTTCATTGTTGAACTGTCAGAATGTATATTTTATAATAAACATAAAAGTCATTCCCTTTCACTTTCTAGATCTATGTTCACTGTAAGTAGAAGTTGGAGCTGTGGTTACCACATGAGTCCTTATGGGTCAGTTTGAATATTAAGAGTCGTGCCAAAGTTAGCCAGAAGTCCCCTGGATAATCCAGGGGAATAGCTTTGTGATACTATGCATCTCTGGAGAAAAATCTCGAATGAGTGAAACTGACATCCAGTGTTAGACCTCACAAGTGGCTCACCCCAAATGCTGAATGGAGAAAATAGTTTTTTTTCTATATATTTGGGAAAACACCAAAAATCCCAAAGGAAGACTGGAAAGGACTTGTTTTGGTTTCTATTCACAAACACCAAAGCATTTTCTTCTTTTATAGCCCAATATAATCCCCATCACCATAGTGCATTATTAAAAATGAATTTAAAAGTTCTGGAAGGAGCCAGTGTAGCCTCAGTTTTAGCATGAGAGAATTTGAAAAACATGAGCCACCCAAAGAAATGTGTGGTTGAGAGAACAGATTTTTTAAAAAATATCTTCCTTTTCTGAATTCAACTTTTTCATGAGTAGCCAATGTAACAGAATTGTGGCAATCCAATATAAAATGATTTTTGAAAATGAAATTTATGACATTTCTGTCACAAATTTAACCAACTCGAGTAACAAAGCAACACTAGAGAATGTAAATCAATCTGTTGCTCATAACTCCCAGGGACTCTGGTTCACACAAGCCTGGAAGTTTTCTTGAGAATTGCATGGAGTTAACCACAAGATGGCAATGTTGCTTAGGAAATGGCAGTACTTGCTGGGGGTGGGGGAAATCAAACTGGGAAATAGTAATTCCTGTCTTTTACTGCTCTCTGTAAAGTTGGAGAGTAAGTTGATGGGGGATGGTCAGGCATAAAATACAAAGTGATAGAAAATACATTTTACATAACTCCATCTTTAAAACAAAGAATTTCAGCAAATTCTCTGCTCAGAATAATTTTTTGTTTTTTTTGTTTTAAAGTGCCATTTAACACCATTTTATCAACTTAGAATTCGTATTGAGATGCAATGCTTTTAAACATGGAAGAAGAGTAAGTAATGGTTTATTTCATGAATTGCTTAAGATTTCTAAGTTTTTCATTGATTAGTATTTCATATACCCAGGAAACTCTGTTTCAGATACCTTTAGAGTTACTTCAGACAACTAAAAGTTTCCCTGAAACATAGAATGATATTCCTAAGGAACATGCATGTTCCCACCAGCGATGTTTTAAACAAGAAAAGTTTATAGCATAAGTAATTTCTTAAAATCATAGAAATGGTTTCTGTCAAAAATGTAGATTTTTATTTAGGCTTGAGGTTTACTATAGCATATGTGTAAGTTAGGCTTGCAACCTTCTATAGTATTACCACTCCCCTCCCCATCTGTTGTTGGTTGTGGGGCTTGAACTCAGGGCCTATGTGTTATCCCTGAGCTCTTTTTACTTTGAGTCAAAGGACCACTTCCTGTTTTCTAATAGGAGATGAAAGTCTTAGAGTTTCCTGTCCAGGCTGGCAGATCTCAGTCTCCTGTAGCTAGGATTACAGGTATGAGTCACCAGTGCCCAGCATGTATATGTTTTTGTTCTTGATTTTAGCAAGATGATTATGCAGAGAAACACCTCCAGCCAATGGCAGCACGTCTATGTGAGTTAAATTACTAGTGTCCAAGCAAAATTTTACAAAGTAAAAAATTCAGTAGTTGTACAAAGGGCTTTCAATCTAACATGTCAGTTTTGAGTACAATGTATCTTAATCAGTGTCATCCTTTTCATAATTCTCCCCCTTCTCTCCCAAGCCCCACCCATCTCCTCAATTTTCCTAGTTCCATTTTCACATATACACATTGAATATTATGACTTCATTTTCATTCCTCTTTTTCTTCAGTCTCTCTCTCTCTCCTTCTTTAAGCCCTTACTAGGAGAGGGGATATTCAATCTGTGACTTTTCTAGCATTTTTCCCTGAAGGAATGAATTTGAAATATTGTCATGTGAATAAGAGAAAGGAAACTCTTCCCTGGAATGGGCTTATTAACAGTAAGCTGCTACTTGACACAAGTCATTGGCAAGATTAGAACTGTAGAATCTAGCACTGTGAGCATCTACCTTACTTGTACTTAATTTTCATAAGCAGATGGTCCCTGTTTTGCTCAAGGCTAGTGCTCTACTACTTTGAGCCATAGCTCCACTTCCGGTTGTTGAGTGGTTAATTGGAGATGAGTCTCATGGGAACTTTTCTGCCATGGATAGTTTCGAACTATGATCCTCATCTCAGCCTCCTGAGTAGCTAGGATCACAGGCATAAGCCATAGGCACCTAGCTGCTTTTCTCCTTTCAGGCTGTATTTTTCACATAGTGTTTCTGCCTTCTGAACTTCTTCAAGAAAGAGAATAATGGACCAGCATTTGGACAAGGATAAGGAAAATTAGGCAGTTGCATAGAATGCAAATAAGGAATCTGTGAAAGCAAATCTGTGGTGGTCATTGCCAACTTTGAAACAAAGACGGGATGATGGTCCATCATACATTCTAGTTTGGAAGGCACTTGGAGTTGTCTGTAACCCAGTTCAATTTGGCCACTGTTACTGGGCTTTATGAGAGACTCTTTATGTGATTTGTATCTGTTTAGTGAGTTGTATTGCAAAGGAAGCCAAACCCAGCCAGCAAGTTTCTTATACCAGATGAAATTATACTGCCATCAACTTTTTTTTCCTCTGGTGCCACAAAAGTATTACATAAAAGAAATGATGAGGACTTTCTCCATTTTTGTTTCTATAGACATGAGCTGTGTTGTCTCTTTACACTTTATTCCGAGGGGTGTTTTAGATCCTGCCATACATACATCATGGGGCTAAATTGCCAGTCTGATGTGCAGGCATCATTACTGGTTGTCCTGAAAATCATGCTCTTTTTCAGCTACCAAAAGAACTCCAATGAAATGTTAAAGGATTCAACAGTACAGAGACTGTTTATTTATGTAAAATCTCCCACATTCATATGGAAGAGAACATTTTGTATCCTTGGGAAAGCATAAGATAATGGAGGTTTGTTAGTGGCTGGATGCAATCCCACTGTACATTCTTTGGTGGAGCTTTCTGAAATATGCCTCTTCTTTGGCTTTAGTGTGTCTATATTGGAGCACTGCCTTAAGCAAAATTAACCTAGTGATTGCAGGATAGTGCCTGGCAGGCCAGCAGACTAATTTCTGCTTTGAAAAAAGTGAGTACGTTAAATAAAGAGACTCAGAAAGACAATTCAGGAAGGAGACAAACCCAACATCACACTAAACTGCCTCTTGAGAAAATACCCCTTTTCGTAGAGCAGTAATACATTGAAGTCATTAATGTCTAAATAATGATTCATAAATCATTATTGCCACTACTTATATAATTTCTGAATGGCGGCAATAAAGTCACTGGAACTGAAGGAAGGCTTCTTTCCTTCTCCCTATGATGCTGGGATCCATGTGTGCTTGTATGCAGAGGACAAGCAGCAAGGGTAGGTAGGGCTTGATTATTTTAGTTTGGGAAAAAGAGGGCCAGGACGGATCCTGGGCTGCCCCTAGTCAGATTCACAATGAGCAAGGACAACAACATAGTAAGGCTTTCCCCTCCTCTTCTAATGACGTAGTATCTGCTGTTTTCAAGAAGTACTATAGATAGCTTTAGGAAAAAAGATCAGAATTTGGTTATGCTTTCACAAGCTTTTATTGTGGACTGCTAAGGAAAACACAAGCATTATGAATAGGCATGGGTTTGGGGCACCATAATTTCTTCCAGGTCATTAAAGGGAAAGCAACATATATGGGAGTAAAACACAAAGCCAGTCTGTCCACTGATGCCTTTACAGAAAGTGGTTCTCCTGTGCTCTCCCCACAGTGCCTTCTGCCTGCCTCCTTTTTCCATGGAAACTTGCTTTTTATTACTAGAAATCCAGAACGAACGTGGACACCTGATCTGGTGTCTTATGCTCCCTTCGCTCCTGCTTTTCTTCTATGCACACATAGCAGTGAGTGGCTGACATCAGGGACTGAAATCAGCCGTCCCTGCTGCTCCTGACGGCCAGTGCCAGACCCAGCTCCACTGCTCTTCCCTGCTAGAAATTCTAGTCACAAGGCAGCTTTGGGTGTGATTTCCTAGAGCCTGAGGGAGCTACACCCAACACTGGAAAGGAGGGCAGTGTGTGGTAAATGGGATGTGTGTCTGGGCTTGGCTGAGAGAAGACAGCTGAGTGTCCACACCATCACTTCCCCTCTGGCCAAGAGCAGTGGACTGGGGAGGCTTTGTGTGAAATGTGCGATTGAGATGATATGAGAGATTATTGCCCTTTCTCAAGACTGGTTCCCACCTGGTCTAGACCAACACATGCCTAACAGCCCAAGCTAAGCATGATGAGCACAGAGACCAACCTCCACCACAACGCTGGTATGACCAAGACACAAGATGGTTGTGAGCTTTCAACATGACTTTGAATATGGAAATATTCCAACTAAGGGACAAGGGAAAGAGAGAGAGGGATAGAGTCCTTGTAGAGAGATTTTACAGTCCAGCAAGCCATAAATTTGGGAGTGTGTGTGTGTGTGTGTGTGAGAGTACTGGGGTTTAAAATCTGAGCCTGGCCACCATCCCTTAGCTTTCTCACTCAAGGATGATGTTCTACCATTTGAACCACAGCTCAAATCTGCCTTTTTTGCTGGTTAATTGGAGATAAAAGTCTCATTAACCTTCCTGCCTGGGTTGGCTTCAAACCTTGATCCTCAGATCTCAGCCTCCAGAGTAGCTAGGATTACAAGCATACGCTACTAGTACCTGGCTTAGGCCATGAATCTTAAGAAGAAATCCCCATGCCTCATGAGGTGAAACATTTTCCTTTTCTTCAAAAAGTTCCAATGAGGAGTTGATGACCCTCAGATCAAAGACTTCAGAAGTAGATGTCATGGTTCCTATGAGAGATAAATGCACCTAGAAGTTTTTGCTCTCTTGATTTCAAAGGAAATATTGGAGTTGTGCTACCACTGGGGGCAACTGAGTAGCCAGCCCTACTCCTGCCATACAGATAGAAGTTCAAATGAGCCTTAACATGTCAGCCGTGGTGGTATTTTGTTCTGAAGTAGCTCTGTACAAGAGAGTGGAGTTGTCTGATAGGTCTTAGGGTCACTCCATATCTCAGGTGTGTGGGAGACGTGGTGAACTCCAAGACCCCCACACTCTACCCTGAAGACATTCAGGTTTTGAGGCTCTCACTGGAGGCCCACTAGGAGCAGTCTCAGAGGTAATAGCCTTTTCAGCAGGACAATATCTATGTTCATGTTGGAGCATTCAAGGAGTTACCAGCAAGGACTGTGCAGGGTCTGATTTCTGTGTAAAGAAGAGTGATGTGGTAAGAATATGTATCAGGAACAAGAGGTACAGAAGGAATACCAGGAATGAGCTCCTACGCAGGAGTCCTGTTATAAAACTCATAGATTTGTAATCTCCACATGGGTTCCTTATCTTTTCTTCCCCCTCCTTTCTCTTTCTCGCTCCTGGGATTCTTGCTATAAGTAGGAATAATCCTTCACTGCAAGCAGACTTTGAGGTGGCCTGTAAGTGAATTTTCTGTCTTAACCATTATATATATATATATATATATATATATATATATATATATATATATATATAAAATCATTGCATTGCACTCATAAAATCATACAGTTGTATGTGTCAATTAGAAAATAAAACTAAATATCTTATAGCAGGTACCATATGATCACATTTGAAATATTTTGCATAATTATTATTATTTTTTGGTCTGTCATGGGTCTTGAACTCTGGGCCTGGACACTGTCCCTGAGCTCTTAAGCTCAAGGTGAATGCTCTACCACTTGTAATTATTTTTTTTTAAAAAGCAAAAATACTTGAAATAAGGAAACTCTACCTTGGCTTTCCTCTTATAACATATAGAATTCACAGATACTCAGGATGAAAATCCAGGCATCAGTTCCTCCACTAATGAGAATGTTCTGCAAAGACTCTCTCCATCCTATATCTGCAGAAGTAACTGATAGAAATTCTGATCTGCTCTGGTCTGGAGTTCTGATGACAGGAAGCAAAGGCTCTTTTCTCTTTTGTATTAGTTCTGATGCCAAATAGAAGTATTTAGGAGTTTTGGGTCTAACAAAATTCAGAAGCTAAAGGCATTGTCTCCTCTGCAGATACAAATGCTCAGCAAAATACAAATGGCCACAGTTCTACTCCCTCTTATTCTCCTATTAAAATAGATGACAAAGCCCCCAAATTAATCATGTTAGGGGGACGTAGGAGAATCTCAATGACATGCTATTTTAATACTAGTTTGCTAAATCAGTTGGCCTAAATCTTTTGCCTGTCTGGTCTCACTTTTAATAATTAAAAATTCAATTAAAGCAATGCATAAACCCAGGCAGCATGCAAGCTTGTGTTTCATTTGGAGCCCAACTTGAAGAAACAGCAGACAGTTTATGGGCTTTTATTTTGGCTTGAACCTGCAGGGGCTTGTTACCAGACCTCTGCCTTTCTGACTGCCATATGCTTTCTTCACTGCAACTTTAATCAAGACCAGACGTAGCCTGATGTGAAATAAGATCTGAAAGCCCTGAGAAGTCACCCTAATGAAACTTGAGCAGCTGGAGCCCACAGACAGAGAGAAGCAGATTTAGAAACATCATTTCAGTTCTAGATTTCCAATCCATCTTAAAGGGAACCCGTCTCAAATTTGGGTTATGCTGGAAACGTGTGGGGGTTCCTGTGACTTGTAACTAGTTTAGGAAGTGACAAATGATTTTCACGGTGTATAGATATTATTCTATTAACTTGGGCAAGGAGGAGCTCCAAACACCATTGTAGGTCAAGTCCTGTAGGTGAGTCTTTTTAATAATCAATTTTATTATTAGATTGAACCAGTAGAGTCACTGCAAGGCATTGTGGGAGTTGAGAAAGCTGGGAATTAAAATGTTCTCAGCATCACATGAAATGATAAATTGGACCTGGGGCTGTGGCTGAGGTACCAGAAGCAGCTAGGCTTGGTGTAGGGGACTTCTCCATCCAAAGTTTGCTCTTTGGTCAGAGTGAGAAAAAGCAGTGTCTAGAGAGTAGAGTCCATTGCCTGGGGTAGGCTGACATTTTTCAGCCTTCCATGGAAACATCTGGAGCCTTTTACATTCACTGGCTCTGTGGAAAGAGAGCTAGCTGGAGACCTTGAATTATTTCCTCTAGTCCTGTCACTTCCTAGTTTATGAGCCACTCCAGTTGTGGTTCAGTGAAGGTGGAAAGGTTTCCCAGGCCTTCACGTAGGGCTCACTAACACATACATTCTGGAAGGAAGCGGGATTCTCGGACCCCCTAGGTTAGAGTTTAACAGTCCTGATGAAGTCACCAAAGAGGTCTCTCCTTCATCAGATGAGCAAAGAAAGCACCTGTATTTTTTGACACTATGCTACCACATCTCCTCTCATTCTTACTCTTTTGGACTGATTAACCTCAATCTAATTTGTACTTCTGGTCTAATCAAGTGTATTAGACAATGATTCCTAAGTATTTTAAATTTCTTCCTTCTTTCCCCTCCTCTTCTTCAAAATGGTACCCGAGCCTGGGAGAGGCATCTTGGGACCTTATACTTTTGACATACTCAGCTCATATCCCTTGAGGTCTGACTAGCCTGGTTATGTGCTTGGCGGTTCTGTGTTATCTTGGCTGATGTTTGTGGGTCTTGCACGTGTGGTCTATTCTTTCTTGACAGATGAGGAAGTAGGGGATGCTCTCTGCCTCTCCCCCATCTTCTATGGCTTTCCACCATGAACATTGGCTGTTTTGTATTTAGCTCTATTTATTTCCCATAAGAAGAAGAGTTTCTTACAAGCCAACTTGTTTCAGCCAATACTAATGAGACATAGATAACGAGGGAGCCGGGAGAGCAAGCTGAATCTTATTCCACCCTGCACCTTGTACCTGTTGCCTTCCAGGTCATCGCCTGGGATTACCTTGAGCAGTAATCTCTAGCCCTAAAAATCCTGCAAGGTACAAATTCCTCTTAACTTAGCCACTGTTCGTCTCCCTATTGTGGCAAGGGAGAAACGCACAAAGCCGAACTTCTGTCTTCCTAACCACCATCTTGCCTGTCTCACTCACTCCAAAATCCTAGGCTGCACAGAATGGCTTTTCTTTTACTTGCCTTTCTTCTCTACATGGTCTTCCTTGTGTCCAAATTTTTCTGTGTATTGCCCCCTTTTTTCCTCTCTGTCTTTCTCACCAAATTATGCATATCAAATTATTCTGTTTTCAGATGGATTAGCTGAAACAACGAATATGCGTCAAACTTTTCTGGAAGGAATATAAGTAATGTCTAATTATGTTTACCTGAAGGGAAAGCAAGAGACCTAAGTTTTACTTCAATTTTATATGTTTGGGGCGGTGTGAAGTTTCAAATCATGTGGCATACCATTTTTAACTTTTCTGTAGTATCAGTAAAGTTGTGCGTTAGTTTTCATCACTATGGTGACATATGTGAGAGAATTCATTTAGAAGGAGAAAGGATGTATTTTAGCTCATTGTTTTGGAGGACCTATCCAAGATAAAGAAGACCTATTGCTGTGGGCTGTGGTGGGGTTGGTGCTGGATAGCAGGGAGGATGGAAAAAAAACAAATGGCTCATCTAAAGGCCAGGAAGCAAGAAAGCAAAAGAAAGGGCTGCGGTTCTTTTGGGAACCATTCCAATGATCACAGGACCCTCTGCAAAGTGTTTTCTCCAAGAGCTCCTTAGCACCTCCCCCTGGCACTACTCTGGGGATTGGGGTTTAGCACATGGACCTTTGGTGGACATTCAGCAGCCTAAACATAGCATGGCCGAATAGCACTTCTTTTTTTTTTTTTTTTTGTATGTGTGCCAGTACTGTGCAAGGCATAGATCCTGACAGCTTCTTGGAATCACAGCTTCCGCCCTAGGGGGTGCATCTCTGGACTTCTTTTACATAGAGAATAAACTCTTATGTGATCCATACCTTCCTTCCTTCTCTCTCTCTCTTTCTATCTTTCTTCCTTCTCTCTCTCTCTCTCTCTCTCTCTCTGGGCCTGGGTGCATTATCCTTTAGCTCTTTTGCTCAAGGCTGCTGGTAGTTAAAAAAATCTTATGGGCTTTTCTGCCTGGTCTGGCTTCAAATCATGATTCTTAAATCTTAGCCTCCCAAGTAGCTAGAGTTACAAGTGTGAGCTTGGCTGGAATAATAGTTTTGAGTTAATTTGAAAGTACAGTGTTTGATATCAGAAGATGTAACTTTGGCAGAAATAATGTATCCAAAAGAAATCTCAGCGCTGTCACAATGGCATAAAGTATATGGAGTGGTCTAAAACTTGGGTGGCCTAAAATGTAGGAATGAGTTAAATTTTCATTGTAAATAAATGGGAAGGAACTAATACTAACCAAATACTTTCAGTGAAATGAAAAATAGAGGGGGAAAAAGAGAAAAGCTAACACAACAAGAAAATGGATCCAGGAATTGGAGTGGTGTGGTCAAGGGGTGGGGTGCCATCTACACTACTTTTCTCACTTCTCAGTGGAACCCTGGCCAGGTGCCCTGTTGAGAAACCACAGTTTTGTGCCTTCCTTGCCAGGTGTAGCCATGTGTCTGGACTCCAGCCACCCATGTGCGGCCACTGGGGGTTGGATTTCTGAAGAGTCATATTCAGAAACAAACTCTGCTTTTCCTTCCTTGTTTCTTTGGTTTCAGCTGGATTTCTTTCAAAACAGAAATGAGACCACGAAAGATGGAAGATACAGAACCACAGACAAGGCACACATTCTGGTGGCTTCTTGGAATCACAGCTTCCCCCCTAGGGGGCCCAACTCCAGACTGCTTTTACATAGAGAATAAACTTACATGATCCATATGTCCATCTTTCTTTCTTTCTTCCTCCTCCTCCTCCTCCCTCCTCCTCCCCCTCCCCCTCTTCCTCCTCCTCCTTCTTCTTCTTCCTCTTCCTCTTCCTCTTCTTCTTGCTAGTCCTGGGACTTGAACTCAGGGTCTGGGCACTGTCTCTGAGCTTCTTGAATGCTAGCACTATACTACTTGAACCACAGTGCCTCTCCCAGCATTTCCTGTATAGACTTTCTGAGTAGACCTGCCTGCCTGGGCTGGCCTTCTGAGTAGCTAGGATTACAGGCATGAGCCACTGGTGCTCAGCCAGTACTCCTCCCCCCTCCCCCAACACTCAGTCTATTCACAACTGAATATAACTGTTGTTCTGGCTTAATTTAATTTTTCTGAAAAGTAATTTATAAGGATTCATCAGCATTGGTCTCTATATTGATAATAATGAGGATGGTCACATGACAGGAATGATAAATACCAACAACTTGGGACTGATTTTTTTCCCTCTCAAGATGGCAAAACATTCTGTGCTCTGAAAATATGCTTATAAAAGTAAACAACTCAGCACAAATGAAGGTCTCCTGTGACTCATTCTGTGTCTAGAAACCTCATTTCCATGTTCTCTCTCACAATGGTTGTGCAAATCTTGAATTACAAACTTCTGTAATTGCAGAGGCTGTTGGGAAAATACACACACCATGGCCCAAGCATTTGTTCAGTCTGGACACACTATCCCTCCTACAAAGTCAAATACCTGTGGTTTGTTTGCATTTGCCTGCGGCAGGTTGAATGGAACCAGCTGGGAGATTTCAGTAAAAGAAACCTCTTGATTGAACCCAGTGATTATATAACTTGGATGTCATTTGGAGTCTCCTGAATGAACCCTCATGATCTATATAAGAGTGGCTGCCCCAAAGAAAAACTGAAAGTTCAGTGGCCACTAAAACTCCCAAATCCCCCAAGTTTTCTCTGCCCCTATTTCTGTGTCCCCCGATGTCTTGTTTTTCATCTTAAAGCTTCATCTTAAAGCTGCTTCAGTTTTTCTGTACCAAATGTAAGGCCTTCTTGATCTCTCTCTCTCTCCCTCCCTCCCTCCCCCCTTTCTTGGGAGAAGTACTGGAGTTTGAGAGCCTTCTGTTGGCTAGGCAGATGCTCCAACACTTGAGTCATACCTCAATCCCTTTGTACATTTGGTTCTTTTCCTTTTTTGGGGGGGGTCCGGTTGTGGGGCCTGGACTCTGGGACTGGGCGCTGTCCCTCAGCTCTTCTGCTCAAGGCTAGCGCTCTACCACTTGAGCCACAGCGCCACTTCCGGCTTTTTTCTTTTTGCTTATGTGGTGCTGAGGAATGGAACCCAGGGCCTCAGGCATGCAAGGCAAGCACTCTACCACTGAGCCACCTTCCCAGCCCCCATTTGTTTTTTTTCTAGTTAAGGTTTTGTCTTATGCCCGGGCTGGCCTAGGCTGTGAAGTTCCAGTTTGTTCTCTCATATCTCCTAAAATAACAGGCTTGTATCACTGAACCCAGCCATTGATTTATTAAATAGAGTTTCCCGATTTCTCCTTGTCTGGGATGGACTCAAACCTCAATCTTTGATCTTTGTTTCCCAAGTAGCTTGGATGATAGGCTTGAGCCATCCTTGTACCCCTGGCTTAAAGTATATTCTTAAGTAAAATTTAGAAAAATTGGTCTCCAAGAAGTTTTAGGAAGAAAAAACTGATCTACAGGGACTAGCTTAGGAGCAGGTTGATGATTTGGTATGAAGTTACCTTCTCAGGTAACCTCATACCTTCTGAGGTTGCCTATAAGATCCTTTAGTCTGATTGTGATTTAGAGTTAAGGTATCCCAGGAGGTCCACTGATAGAAGCCCTTCTGAACCCACACCTCTTTGGAAGGAGTTTTCAGGCCTGACAGCATCAAGCCAATGAACTGGCTGGTTTTAGGTTCTCCACACCATAGGTGAGTGCAGGACAGTCCTGGGGCAGCAAGATATTCTAGTCATGATTTTATTCAAAGACCCAGATGAATTGTTTCATATTTACTACTGAACTATATTCTTGCCCTGCAAGACTCTCAGCTAGGCCAGTAGCATAATTAAAATACTACTGGGGCCTGTGAGATCTTGCAAATCAGTGAACAGGATCAGGTGGTTCATTGCCATAGGGGGTGGTGAAGACTGGAGAAGTACAATTGCATGCCCAAATGGGACAGCAACTACATAACGCTACCCCATTATAGAGGCTCTTAACTGTCAAGGTGATGCTAGTTAAATACAGGGCCTTTGGGAGGTAATCACATTTAGATGTGTGCGTGAGGATGGTTTCTTGTGATAGGATTAGTGTTCTAATAGGAAGAGGAGCATGGGCCAGAGCTGCGTCTCTGTGCCGTGTGAGGACACAATGAGAAAGCAGAGGGTCATCTGCACACCAGGAGGAAGCAATTTACCAGGAAGTGAATCTGATGTAGTATGTGCTGCCCCAGCTTGCTAACACATTTGCCCTGGAGAATAGAGGCCCACAGTTGCCATGCTATGCAGTTTTTAAAGAAAAGTTTAGGAGGTGGGGAGGGAAGGGATGGTAAGGGAAAAGCAAAGGTGGGGATAACAATGCTAGATAGGAAATGTACTCACTACCTTACTCATGTAACTGCAACCCCTCTGTACAATATCTTGGCAATAAGAAATATATTAAAAAAAGAAAAGCTGGAATTCTCTGTCATATAAAGCACATGGTGAGCCAAATAAAACAAAGCTACAATCTATGTGTGGCCTCTGGGTATTTGCTTTGTCTGTGGATGTTGAGAGTTCTGGGTCAAGTGTAGGATAGGTTCCTAAGCTCTCATGTTTACCAGCTGTATGTTCTTGAGCTGATGAGTTTACCTTCTATAGCTCAGCTCCTTTTTTCTATACAATTAATACTGTTCTAAGGGTAAAATGAAATAACCCTGGGGATGAAAGTAGCATCAGATTAGTAAAATGGTCCAATCTGAAAAAATCTACATAATTATGTTAACTACATGATGTTCTGAGAGTGGTAAAACTGTAGATACAACAGAAAGGGTACTGGTTGTCAGGAATTCAGAAATGTAGAGATGGATGAAGAGACAATGCAGAGATATTTAGGGCAGTGACACAATTCTTAACAGTACTATAATGCTGGATACATGCTGTACATTTGCGAAGACAGATTGAATAAAAGCCCAACATGGTGACCCTCAGGTAGCCTTGGACTTTACTTCATATGTCACTATTAGTTTAACATTTATACTAAAAGTACCACATTAACACAAAATGTTAATGGAAACTGAGGGTGGGAAAAATGTTAACATGAATGATAGTGTTGTTAACACCAATAATGAAAATGCTGACATTTGCCTATACTCAGCCAACTCAGTGGCAGAGTACAATTGCTCATAAGTCAATGGGGCACAGAGTGGTCTGACAAACAGAGAAGGCTGGACATCCATTCATTCATTTTGGCTAGACTTTGTCACATGGGGATCTTGTACCATGTACCACATCTAACACATGCACTAAATGCACCTGCCCCTGCTGGTATGATGGGGTTGACTAACGAAAAGTCTTATTCTTACATGACTCTTCCATTTTTCAGTAGTTGCCTTGGGTTGTTCACAAGGATCAAAGAATGGGGAAGTGGGCAAAGCCTGGTGTATTGTGTTATACTATGACAAACCCAGATCAAATCCAAGAACTAGATAGGGTAGGAGATGCAACATTACTGTGCAAAGAACTTGAATGCAGAAATGGGAGTAAGTACAGCCATTTTGTTCAGACAACCTACCATTACCTTTCTCATTACTCATCCCTATTAGTTTTCTTTTGGTTCTTTGGCCCTTTGTGTATTGTAGTTGAATATATCCTTGGAATTTTTCTTTTATTTAGTTGAGGGACTTTGTTGAAAAATTAGATTTGCTCAAAGTCTAGGGCTTTAATCTAGGGATACCAAAAGAATAAGAGAAATAATTCTTGTATCACTCAATCTGGAAAATAACTGTAAGAGCTCTTGTGAAACAGGCCTGTAAACTTAGGCCCTATAACAACATCAATAACTCCAATGTTTTCTTATCAAAAGCAATGATTTCTGTTGCTCAACTACATTGGGATAAAAGAAACATTTGACTCAATTTACCACAACTTCTGAAGTCTAAGACACTCAAACATGACTCATAACCTTTCTTCTTGAGGATCAGAGTACCATCTGGCCTGGGAATAGCACTGACCCATGTTATGTTTAACGTGGCTCCAGGAACTCAGTGACATTTGAGGGAGACGTGTTCTTTCGACTCATGTTCTGAGAGCCATGGTTTTCGCCATCTGCTCCTGGGCCTTGTTTATGCCTGTGGAAAAGCACTGTGCAATCTTACTGGAAAAGTATTTGCTAAAAACCCCAAACACCCACGTTATGGAGAAAGAAGGTTGAAAAGTTTTCCAATTTTGTACATGAATTTATATTCTTAGCACTAGGACAATATTTGGAATCATCTTCATTGACTCAGGGTAGGAATTCAGATGTTCCAAGAGAAGCAGCCCAGACATCACCAACTGCTGAACACAAATGTTGAACCTGCATCTGCCTGGACACCACAGGCTATCTGTCCTTGTTTGGCTCCAGAGCATGTGAGACTCGAGTTGGAATGAACTGAAGCTTTTCCCATCTCCTAGGGGGATTTGGGTGTCTGAGTACTATAGCATTGCTATCTTTATCTTATTTCTGAAATATTGTATAGAATTGTTCATTCTCAACGAAATTTATTTTTCCAGCATCAAGGATCCAATTGCAGGAAGATTTGCCATTCAGGGTTTTGGACAAAAGAGAAGCAGATAAAGTTGTTGCAGAACATTTGTTAGAATATTTCCCAAAGTTCATTTCATAAAATGCAAGTCCAATAAAACAATGATTAAGACAAGGTTACATTGTCAGATAACTTTGAGCAATAAGCAAATCATACCCTTGTCTTGGACAGCTGTCATGCATATTAGCTGATAAAAATCTCTGAAGAGTTTCCTGGGAAAGAAATATATCTCCTATTTTTTTTAAAAAAATAATTTAATGTTTCCCACTTGTTTGCCCTGGGAATCATCTTAAAAATAAAAAGAATGACTGAACAATGTGGGGGAATGCTGTCACACATGTTGGTATAGGGGTGTGTGTATGCAGGGAGTTCTGATCACTTAAGTACCAGTCTGATGGAGATGCAAGCATCCTCTTTCTTCCCAGAGATTGGAAACTGTCCTGACTTCAGACCAAGTCTCTGTTGATAATAACTGGCTGCTACAAATGACAGTAGTATGCCATGGATACAAAACAAAACAAAAATCCAAAACTAATATACACAACCACTACCATCACCACTATAAGCCACTTAAATGGGGTCTCTTAATTATACCTGTTTTCATCCTGCATAAAGTGGGGACACCTGAGATCTAAGCACCATTCACAATACCTCAGCTACAAACAAACTGACCATAACTCTTTGTCATTTGTTTTCACATAACTAGCCCTCAGTGTCTGGAAGAGAGCAAGGATTCAGAGACTATATTCTGAATGTCTGAATTAGAGCAAAGTTTTCCCCTAAATATTACACAAGGTGATTTGGATTTGGCCCAGATGTTTTTTTTTATCATAATGATTTTGTATTTGCTTTAAAGGTACATAAACAAGAATAAATACTTTTTTCAAAATTCCATGGATATTATTGCATAGGCATGACAAATGGAAACAGGAGCTGATTTTTAAAATATTAAATAAGTAAAAGAAGTGCGAGGCAGCCAATTGTAAAAGTGGCACATGAATGACTGGAGTGAAGGGAAACACTCAGGTTAGCAAATCCTCTGTGAGTCTAGAGAAGATAGGACTTGGAGCCTGGGAGTGGAGAAAGGATGGAAATGCCAACACATTGGCGGCAGCTGTCCTCATCTGCTATGTCCATACTTCCTTTGTTTTTAGGTTGGGAAAAATATGAAAATTATTGTTTGTTGAAATGAGCAAAGAGCAATAGTTTCTTAAATGCAGTCAATTTGCTAATAGTGCTTGTTTAAAGAATAGTGTAGTTTAGTGGTAGACTATGTCTCTGGAATGTGTCAGGCCCTCCAGTTACATCCCCAAACTCTCCCCTTCAAAAGAAAAAGAAAAAAAGAAAAAGAAAGAGAATCCTGGTGACAGTTGCATAAGTAAAACTGGAGATTTTTGCCCTGCCTTGCTGAAGTTGGGCTTTCTGTGGGTTCCTATAATTAAGTACTAACTTGCTGTAGGGCAGGGTGAGTGAGACTGAATTTACACACACACACACACACACACAGACACACACAGAGTTGTAGCAGATCAAATATTTCCCAAATCTATCCTCTAATGCTTTTCTTAAACAAAATCTTACTTGCAACATATGAAAATAGAATGATAGTGGATCTGTGGCTCAAGTGGTAGAGCTCCAGCCGCTCAGGGATAGTGCACAGGCCCTGAATTCAAGACCCAGTAGCAGCGCACGCGCGCATGCACGCGCGCACGCGCACACACACACACACACACACACAGATAAAAGCTAGTCCTAGTGATGGTGGCCAAGGGGTAGGGTGGGGGCAGGCTGAGCCCTTCTCTCTTGGCCTCCCCTCATTTCCCTTGGCTTTCTCAAAGTTACAGCTTGAAAACTTCTTGATGAGATCATTCACGAGGTCTTCAGTTTTTAAAGCATGGAACCCAGCTACTGCTTTGTCTTCAAAACCCCAAACCATTTCCTACTTGTCCCACTGGTCAGTAGATGAAATACTATATTTAATGCTTAAATTTGTGGATCTGGGTTGGATGAAAAAGAACCAATACTCCAAGTGGGCAGCAGGCCACCATCTGGTGGTTCTCTGCTGTCTTAATGTCAGAGTTTGATAACCCAGATGAGAAGATAAAGATATTAGGTGTCTGTTTTTCACCCACATCCTTGGGTGGACTGATACTTGGGGGAGCTGTCAGGCTGAGGCTTCTGATACTTGTGATGCACCTTAAGTTTCTGGGAGATGGGTATCTCCCTGATACTGGGCAGAGCATAGTTCCATGTGGTATCAAACTTACAGTTGTGAGGGGTCACTGTGCCTCGGTGGGATGGCTCATGACAATGACCAGAATCAGCACACATTTCCTCTGTACAGAATCATGCTTAGCTTGGATTCCTGGGGAAGCCTGACTCTGGCCAGCAAAGATAGTTAAATGCACAATCGTGCATTCATCAATTTTGCAGTAATTAATTTCACAGTTGAGCAGGACCCTGGAAATGTTCTTAAAGAAGGTAAGCAGCAGAGAGAATGCAGGCAAAATTGTGCTCAAGTCAGTGACAGTGAGGGTAGTATCAGAAAGTCATGATCAGTATTTTCCTGAGCATACTAGAAAGAAACAAAAACTTGCCTCTTGATGGCAGATCTATTTGTCATTGTAAGTAAAGATTAGAAGCTAGAAACAGACATCTTAGGGAAGTTGTCCTGAGATTTAGAAGAAACAGTCCAAATTAAACCGAATCATTCCCTTAGACCTCACTTTAGGGTTGAACCAAGAGGTTCTCAGAGAGTTGGAAAGCTACAATGATGCTATAGCCCAGTATAAATCTTCTATACAAGTGTAACCATAGTATCTCAGCTGATGACGAGCACAAAGACAGGGTACCTTGTTTCTTTGCTTTTTAGGCACGTCTATGTACCCAGCATTTAGTATAACCCTTCTCTCATAGCAGATGTTTGTTTACATATGAAAAAAATGTTGTCTAAGACTTTACTTTCTAGTAGGGAGTAGAGCCAGGGCATAAAGCCAGGTCTTCAGACTATAGAGCTCACAAGGGTAGACTTCACTCACTGCCTTTATTGGTCTATAGTCCTTCCAGCGTCTTTACTCAGGTTCCTTCCAGTGAGGTAGTTATTCCACACCTTCTTCTCTTAAAAAAACAAAAACCAAACTTCTGACTAAATCACATAGTGCCTAGATGCTTTAAAAGGCCTTGAGTTATTACCATGTCTTGTGAAGTGGGAATTCCTTTCTGTATTCACTGTTTTTATTCATTGATGCTAGCTGCTGGGTTATACTACCTTTCATGCCTAAAAAGTACTGGCCTGCAGAAGCTGGTTTCTCATTCTTGACAGAAGGCAACCTAATTAAAAGTCAGCTTACAACAAGCTTTATGGGGCAAAATGCATTTTTAGTACATCAGGGAACAGAGCCCACTTTAAATAAGATGTAAAAAGAGCATCTCTGGGGTTAGAAAATATATGAGTTGGGAAATATGAAGTTAGCATTAGGAAACCTCTTAAATGCATTGAAGGTCATGTGGATGCTCCTAGGAGAACTAAACTGTAATCTTTTGGTCTATGGATGCACTGCAGGTGGGCTATATCATAGATCAAAGATATGGAGACCCCCTCTAAATTCTGCTAACCAACACCCAGTGTACCTGTTATTTAAAATCTGAAACTTGAGGGCACATAGGGAAAATAGGAGCATAAAATAGATTTGACTTCCTAAGTTTCTGGGGGAGTAAAGCTGTGTTTCAGAAAACAGGTCGTTCTGAATTTTTCTGCAAGCTGTCCTCATCATTTTTAGAATAACAAGTCTTTGGAGTCAGGCTGTCTAGGCTCTTATTCTGGCTCCATAACTAGTAGGAACTCTAGGCAATTTCATTTTTCTCTTTGTACTTCTATTTCCCCATCTCTAGAATGGAGCACCTGGTAATACTTAATGTGTAGTGGTTTTGCCCAAAGTTCAAACAAACTACTGCCCATAAAGTTGTAAGTGCTGTATATGATGTTCAAAACGTCTCTGTATTCCTTTGTAGGATTATATATTCTTTCATTTGAACTCTAGTGATAAGTTACATGCACAGACCAGGACTTCCTATATAATTTGGAGCATCTTGGACAAAATGGCAATTGGGGACTTTTGTCATACTATGAAGAATTTTGATTTGGCAGTAGAACATTAAGCCAAGAATGGAACCTTTTCCAAGAGAGTTTCTTCATTACACCCAGACCTCTTACACAGGAAGCTGGTTCTAAAACTGACTTATAGAAACTAGGCATTCATTTACATACATTCACAATATAAATTAGCATGGTTTCTAAAATCTGGAAAGGCCAATAAAATCTATTTGATCAGAACAAAAGATGGGAGCTAGGCAGTGGTGGCTTGCTCCCACTTACCTACTCATGAGGCTGAAATCTGAGGATAAAGTTTCTGAATCAGTTCAGACAGATGAGTCAGAGAGATTTTTATGTCCAGTTAATCAGCTCCACTTATGAACAAAAAAGCATGAGATCTGGAATTTAAGCCCTAGAAATACCACCAAAAAAAAAAAAAAGAAAAATCAAGAAAAGAAAGGAAAGAGAAGGAAGAATGAAAGGAAAACGCCAGAAGGAAGAAAGGAAGAAAGAGAAAACAAAAAAAGAGGTATAGGTTCTATTTGTGAAGAATTAACCCATCTAAGAAAATAATCTCAGAACTGCCCTTTTATAAAAGTCAGCTTGGGGTATTTTGGGTGAAATGTAGAAATCTTCACTAGATTCACAGGGAAAATTAAAGCATAAGTTTCAAAAAGGACAAGGTGCTTCCAGGCTTCACTTTTAAAGTTGTCATTGCACGTGCAGTAAGATGAAGAAAGGCTGTTTCGCTATACCACTCCTGAGGAGATATTTGAAGGGATCAAACTCTGCGTACAACAGAGATAATTGCATATCTATGTTAATTGCAGGACTACTACTATCAATGCATGTTAATTTCTGCCTAGATATGATTTTTACCAAGGCTGAAATCACCCTAAGTGTCCACCAATGGATACATAGTTGCAGAAAATGTGGTATATGTGCATAATATTCTTGAGTCCCTAAGAAAAATGAAATCATGTTATTTGAAGGAAAAGGGATGGAACTTGAGCTCATTATGTTAAGGAAAATGTTAAGCCAGACTCAAAAAGGCAAGTATCACATCATTTCTCTTTTATGCAGAATCTAGGGATTTTGTTGTTTTTGTTGTTTGGTCAGGCTTGGACTTAGGGCCTGGGCGCTATCCCTGAGCTCCTTTTGCTCAAGGCTAGTGCTCTACCATTTTGAGTCACAGTTCTTCAGTTTTCTGGTGGCCAATTGGAATCTCACATACTTTCCTTCTTGGGCTGCCTTTGCCCTGTGATCCTTAGATCTCAGCTGCCTGAGTAGCTATGATTACAGCTGTGAGCCACGGTACCTGGCTAGGTTTCATAGTTTTTTTTTTTTTTCTCTTTGTTTTAGATGTGAAAGTGAATGGGTGACTATTTGGGAAAAAGATGGGGTCCAGTGGAAAAAAGTAGGAGGAAAGAGGAAACAGAGGAGCAGGGTATGTGTGTGTGAACCAGATAAAAATAAGTTACGGATAAGCAGGACAATGTCATATTGAAACCCATTATCTTGTACAATTAACAAACACTAGGAAGTGGCGCTGTGGCTCAAGCAGTAGAGAGCTTACCTTGAGCTGAAGAGCACAGGGACAGCACCCAGGCCCAGAGTTCAAGCCCCACGATGGACCAAAAAAAAAAATACAAACACTAATAAAAAATTTGAAAGTTTTTCTCCAAAGGCTGTTCAAGGCAACATCGTCAACAAATGTAGTTTTTGCTTTTGCTTGTTGGTTCCCAGCAGATAATGCTGGGTTAAATTTCTCCAAATTATACAAGACTTTCCAATAAAAGATATTTGAGCTACAGGAATAAAGAACAGAACAAATAGCAAATAATAATCCTGATGAATGACTGAAGAGGAAAATTGAAGTTTTATTTATTTTTTGCCAAATTCTTTTAGTTGGGGAATATAGTGTATGCAATAATTACTAAGAATCAAGGCAATCAAGGGGAAATTGAATCCAAGATATAAATGGATCTATCCCACTGGCCCATTAGGTAGCATGAAAAAAAGTGTATAAAATATATACTTTAGAATTATATTTAGAAAGCTATTTGCCTACTATTGTCCAAAATTCTTTGAAGGCTCAGATGCTCCTAAGGAAGCAGCTGCCCCCAAATGTGTTTCAGCTAGATTGTATAGATTACATTGCACTCCAGTGATATTCAGTAATTGTATGTATGGAATGCTTTTAATCATTCATTTTCACATGGGAGGAGCAATTGTCATTTGGATAAAAAAACACACAATTACTTTAGGTTTTTCTTTGTTTGCCAGGAACTTTGATATTCACTTGGATGTTTGTGCTAGAATTTGGGGGGGGAGGGTGAAAGGGAATAACAAAATGCGGAAACAAGGACACAGGATGACCGATTGCAACAATGACACTCACAAGGTACTATGTTGGAAATGAACTTTACAACTTCTGGGGCAGGGGGAGGAGGAGGGAAAGTGGGGGAAGGAAGGGATAGTAGGAGAAAAAGGAGGGAGTAACAATGCTTGACATGAAATGTACTCATTACCTTACTCATATAACTGTAACCCCCCTCTACAGCATTTTTACAATAAAATAAAATTAAAAAAATAAAATAACTATAATAAAAATAAAAATTAAAAAAAGAAAATATGGAAGATAGAAGAAAGAAAAACCAGGAATGAAAATAAGTCTTTCAAATGTCTGGAATATTTGATTATTCTGTTAGGAATAGAGTAACAAAAGTAGTTTTAATCTATGCTATGAAATTCTTAAAGGTTTTTATCCATGTTATGAAAGTATTATGAGACAGAAGTGCGATTCATTTGGCAGACTACATTGAAAATCTGGAACTGGAATAGATTTTGTGAAATCCAGCAAGACATCTAAGAAATGCAGGGAAAACAATGAGACGTACAAGACACTATGTTGAAAATGAACTTTACAACTTTGGGGGCGGGGAGGGAGGAGTTGGGGAGGTGGGGAAGGAAGGGATAATAGGGGAAAAACAAAGGAGGCGGTAACAATGCTCAATAGGAAATGTACTCATTACCTTTTTCATGTAACTGTAACCCCTCTGTACAGTATCTTTACCATAAAAATATGTAAATATGTATAAAAGAAAAGCAAGGAAATCCTTAGAATGGAGTCTCACTGAAATTTACTTGCTTACCTGTTTGTTGTATTGGATCATGTGATATTGGGTTGAAAGTTTTGGGAGCTATTTTCCTTAGTATTATGGTATTATACATTGCCTTAACCTGTACATGAGAGTTTCAGGTGCTCCTTACTCTTGCCAACACTTAGATTAGTCAGTCAGTCAGTCTCATTTTTATACCTACTGGTAGCTTTTTTTTATGTGTTGTGTTTTTTTTTAAAGATGAATTCTGAATTTATTTAGTACATCAACAAAAAATTATATCCATGTATGTTGAGCATCTAATTTATAGCTTATGCTAATTTACCAAGTTTTTCCTAAAAATAAGTTTCTATTGTTGCTTTTTAAAAAAATAAGTGTTTTAGGGGTCGGGGGGAGTACGGGAAGGGATGGGAAGGGGAGGCAAAGGGGAAGAGGCTACAATGCTTGATAAGAAATGTACTCATTATCTTGCCCATGTAATTGTAACTCCTCTGTAAGTATTTTCACAATTAAAAAAAGAAATAAAATAAAATAGTGTTGAAAAAATAGTTTTTTTATTGTGAAAATATTGTACAGAGGGGTTACAATCACATGAGCAAGGTACTGAGTACATTTTTTTTCTTATTGTGAAAATAGTGTACAGAAGGGTTACAATTACATGGGCAAGGTAATGAGTACATTTCTTATCAAGCATTGTAGCCTCCTCCTTTGTTTCCCCTTCCCCCGTTCCCCGCCCCCTCGTTATGTTGTTTTCGACATAACCACTTGTACATCTCATTGTTACAATGGGTCCACATGTATCCCTATTTAAACGATTTGTTTTTCCCCTTTTGAGTACATTTCTTTTTCTTTTTTTTTTTTTTTTGGGTCCGGGCGTGGGGCCTGAACTCTGGGCCTGGGCGCTGTCCCTCAGCTCTTCAGCTCAAGGCTAGCGCTCTACCACTTGAGCCACAGCGCCACTTCCTGCTTTTTTTTTCCTTTTTGCTTATGTGGTGCTGAGGAATTGAACCCAGGGCCTCAGGCATGCAAGGCAAGCGCTCTACCACTGCTCTACCACTAAGCCACCTTCCCAGCCCTTGAGTACATTTCTTATCGAGCATTGTTGCCTCCTCCTTTGTTTTTCTCCTACCATCCCTTCCCTCACATCTCTACAACTACATTCCCCCCCCACCTAAATTGTGTTTTGTTTTTACATAAACCATTGTGATCATGCTATTTGTAAGTAAAGGTAGTCTTATTTTTCAGCTTTAATTTAAATGCTGTTTATTTCATTTACTTGGCTAATTTAGTACAATGGTTGGATAAAAGTAGCCATAATGTGCATCTTTATCTTGTTTCTGACTTTGAAAGGAAAAGCATTCAAATTTTTACCACCACGTATGATATTTGCTGTAGATTTTTGTAAATTTGTGTGTGTGCATGAGTGTGTGTGTGTGTGTGCACGTGCACGCGCGCGTGCCAATCCTGGGGCTTGAACTCAGGCCTTGAGTGCTGTCCCTGAGCTTTTGTAAGTGCTCTAACACTTGAGCCAAAACTCCACTTTTGGATTTTTGGTAGTTAATTGTAGAGAAGAGTCTCACAGACTTTTCTGCCCAGACTAACTTTGAACATGATCCTAAGATTTCAGCTTCCTGTGTAATTAGGATGACAGGAGTCATACAGTTGTAAATATTTTTAAAATCAGGTTGAAGAAACTCTCTTATAATTCTAGTTTGTTGAGATTTTTTTCTTAAGCATGAGTAGATGCTGATACTAGATTACATTAGATACATTTTCTTCATCTATTGAAATGGTCATATTTGTGTAAATGGTAAATTGTATTGATTAATTTTAAATGCCAAGGTCATGATAGGTTATTTTTAAACATATTTTGAGTTTGAATTTCATAAAATTTTATTTAGAAATTTACAAGATATCTTAATCTAAAGTTATTTTTTCTTATCAACATTGTTAGTCTTAATCATAGAGTAATGCTGGCCTTACAGAATTAAGTTGGGAAATATTCTCTCCTCTTAGAAGTTCAGGAAGAATTTTTATAGAATTGACATTGTTCTTTTAATATTTGCAAGAACTCTATGGTGAAGTTATATGACCTTAGGATTTTGTTTGTGGCAAGGTTTTTAAACTACAAATTCAAATTTTGAAATATATACAGGTATAGTCAGGTTATTTATTTATTCCTGGGCAGCTCTAGTTATTTGTTTCTTTCAGGGAATCTGTCCATTACCTATTACTAGTTGAATTCATTGAAGTAGAGTGCTCGCACTATTCCCTTATTATTCTTTTAATAGCTATAAAAGCTAAAAATCATGAGGTTTTCGACTCTGGCTGGCAGGAACAAGAACTATTGGCATGATTTTGCTCTATATCCTGTACTCGTCTCCTGCCCTTGGTAGCTTTCTGGTGTGTATATGCTGATCAGAACTCATTGGAGACTCCTGTAGGACCTGCTTCAGGTCTCCAGGTGTCTCATTTCACACAGTTCATTTCTCCCTGGCACTATCACCTGAAACTCTAGCCTCCTTGACCTCCTACACTATCAACTCTGTGCTATAAATGTAACCAGATTATGCCTAAGTCCTCCTACTCCCCCCCCCCCCCCCGCCGCCACTCTATGGACTGGAAAACTTCAGTTGTGAGCTGGTGTAGTCACAGAAATTATTTCATTTGTTTCTCATCTCACAGTAATCATTGTCCTTTTTTGCTTGAGGTTCAATATCTTGAAAAACCTGTGCTCTATACCTGTTGTCTGGCCTTTCAGTTATTCCAGGCAGGAAAGTAAATCTGGTTCATGTTCCATGTTCCACAATGGCAGGAAGTAGATGTCACCAAATAGATTTTTAGAGGCTCATGTTTACTGAGAGCTGTGTTCTGGACATTGCCAGGTGCGATACCATGTCTTAATATTCTAAAATTAACAGAAAAATCCACAAATGTAGAAAAGTATATAGAATTCCAACTATGAAAAGATACTATTTGTCCCCCTCTTTCTTTTAATGAGGATATCAGATCACAGAAAGATTAACTAGTGTTTCCAAAATCCCATAAGGATGAGATATTTGAGACTGGGGTTTGCATCTAGAAGTGTTTGAACTAAAAGCATTTTTTCGGGGTCCGGTCGTGGGGCCTGAACTCTGGGCCTGGGCACTGTCCCTCAACTCTTCAGCTCAAGGCTAGCACTCTACCACTTGAGCCACAGTGCCATTTCTGGCTTTTTTCTTTTTGCTTATGTGGTGCTGAGGAATCGAACCCAGGGCCTCAGGCATGCAAGGCAAGCGCTCTACCACTGAGCCACCTTCCCAGCCCTAAAAGCATTTTCTTGAGCAGCCTCTTCCCTTTACGGCTGCATCTAGTGCTTGCTGCTTGCAAAGAATTATGACAATTGACTTGATTTGTCTTATGTACACCATCACAGAGATCCTCACCTACCATAGGCGCATTCTGTACTTTTCATTCAAGATGGGGAACTACGTGAGCTCCATAATATCAGGGACTGATTTCAGGTTTTCCTTTTCTGCACCATATTGGTTTACCTGAGATCCTGGCTTTTTCTTCCTGCATATATTGAAGAAAATTAGGCCCTAAGTTTGTGAGAGATTATGTGTCCATAGCCTTAGTCAAAGGATTGTGATTCCTTTATCATAAGAAGAGGAGAAGAGCAAAACAGTTGTCTTTGAAAGCTGTTGAGGATGTTCTGAAAGTTTGAATGAAAGAAAAAAATGAGGCTCAACTTTCAGGTCAACTGCCAATGCCTGTGTGAGAACTGGAATAAGGCTGATTCATGGCAAGATTTGCTGGTGCATGTTTACAGCAGTTCCAAGAATCCTCTTAGAAGCCTTGCAGAATGGAAAGATACTCAAGCCAACACAATTTACACGAAAGCAAAACCAAGTTTGTTGAATTTCTTTTTGAGGGGAATAGTAACACACACGAGAATGTGATTCTGGGGGAAATGTGAGTATATGATAACTTTTGACATTCTCTACCAATTAAGCTAGTGAGATTTTGGTTGTGTCAGGGGTGGAGACCAATGAACTGCAATCTAGAACTTATGTATAAATTTTAAACCACAGTTTTAGGATGTGAACTTGTTGCCCACCCCCCCTCCCGTTTCCTCTTTGTTTCCTTCCTCTCTAATAATACAATTAAAATTGACTGACTGTTGATACTTAGGAAATACAAACAAGCAGAAAGAAAAAAATATCATCTGCAATTGTAAAACAAATCGATATTCACAATAAACATACAGGCGATTAGCTTGGTTGGTGGCCTTGATCTCCTCCTCTCTTTCGCTGCACATGTGCAGTGGTGTGTGTGTGTGTGTGTGTGTGTGTGTGTGTGTGAGAGAGAGAGAGAGAGAGAAAGAGACAATGTGTGTATGTGTGGTGTGGTGTGTGTTAAAGTGGGGGATGTTGGTGTGTGTGTGTGTGTGTGTGTGTGTGTTGTGCATAAGTGTAGCTGATAATACTAGAATAGCCCATAATACATCAGGCAGAGATCCCTAATGTATTTTGGATCATGGCAGAAGATGAGCACAGGCCTAGTACCTGTCTGGATTGGAAGGTGGGGGAGGGAGGGTTGCCAAAACATAATGCACTCTCATATATTGTTTTGTATTCCCTATTTAAATCCTCCCAGCTTTTGACTTCTGAGATATCCCCAGAGATGAAATGCCTAGAACTATGATTAAAGAGTGACCATTTATATGAAACTCCCAAAAGTAACACAGGCTTAGGGTCTGGGCAACAAACAAGACAGAACAATATTTCCCAGGCCCACAGCTGTGCAGGTTACAGTCCCCAGAGGCCCTCTAACCATGGATTTGATTGTGGAGAACAGTTCCCTCTCCCTGCACCTTATGAATACTAGAAAGGCTGGATTTTCCATGAATTGAACATGACCTTTTACAAGAACCCAGATGAAAGAAGTTAATAGAAGAGAAGGGGTAGTGTTAGTGGTTCCATGCTTTTTGGCTAATGTAAAGGCAGTTGAAGTTCCCCCCGCCCCTGCAATTTGGTCTGATTTAAACACTGGAAAAGGCAATTACCAGCAAGGTGAGAGCTGGAGCCTTAGAAAACAAGTGGCGGAGATATTAGATGACACTGGGCAGGCAGAGCATGCTTGCAAAACTTGAATGTTCTGATGTGGCGAGGCTGTTGTCCTGCATCAAAGACAAGGCCCCTTTTCAACAATGGTAGGACCCTTGTTTAGACCAAAATGGAGGCCTAGATGTGCATGTCCAGGTACTTAAAATTATAGATAAATTGTGAAATAAGTAAATAAATAAATAAAACATCATGTCCTCTTTCCTTGACAAATATACCTTGGTAATCAGCTCAAAGGTCAAGTATAAACTTCAACATTTTTGATTTCTTGGTATTTAACAAATAAAGTCTAGCTCCTGCCCCATATCACCCCCTGGATACTTCCCTCTTTTCTTACTACATCAGCCTACTACACAAACACCAGCCACACCTCCTGCAAAAGTCACCCCTCTAGAGTCTCACTCAACTCCCCATGGCTGGATACAAGAAAGAAAGCAATACAAGTTTTAGAAATGACCTTGGGGTCATCTAGCCACGAAATTCAAGGCACCTGGGTATGTGGAGTAGTCAAGAGCCAGAAATGGAAGTTAGGCTCTTAGGGATCATATTCTGTTACATCTGTGGACTCCTTGTTCCACAGGGAGAAGAGAAAGGGGAGCAAGGACAGAGCTAAAGCTGCGGGCTTAAATAGAGCCTCTCCTCTCTGCCAATACCAGATAAACTAGTGCCACTTTGTCAACTGCATATGGCTACTGACTGTTTTCTGTCACTACAACAAAATACTCCAGGAGAAAAGAGGTATATTTTTCCATTTTGGAAGCTGAAATCTAAACAGCATAATGCTGGCT
>NW_012267224.1:25095976-25269752 GCF_000151885.1 Dipodomys ordii
TGCTGGCTTTGGGTTATTTCATCTTCTTTCTTACTCTCATATATGTCAGAAAATGCAAGAGGATGTCAGGGTGAGAACAGGTGCAAAAGAAAAAGCCAGAGACTATGGAGGGGGCCGATCTTGATGGTTTCATAACAACCCGAACTTGCATTAAATGACAGGAATCCTGAGAGAATGACAGTAATTCCAATGGTGTAATCACCTTCCAATGGGTCTCATTTCTTTTCTTTTTTAAGTAAGTTTTTTTATTGTGAAAAATACTGTACTGTGGGGTTACAGTTACATGAGCAAGGTAATGAGTACATTTCTTTTTTTTTTGTTTTATTTGTTTTGTTTTGTTCTTTTTTTTGTTGGTCATGGGCCTGAACTCTGGGCCTGGGCACTGTCCCTTAGCTCTTCAGCTCAAGTCTAGCACTCTACTACTTGAGCCACAGCGCTACTTCCAGCTTTTTCTGCTTATGTGGTGCTGAGGAATCGAACCCAGGGCCTCATGCATGCAAGGCAAGCACTCTACCACTGAGCCACCTTCCCAGCCCATGAGTACATTTCTTATCAAGCATTGTTGCCTCTTCCTTTGTTTTCCCCCAACAACCCCTCCCCCCCACCCCCCCAAATAAACTCCCCCTTCCCCTCTCCCCGCCTAAATTGTAAAGTTCACTTTTCAACATAGTGTCTTATATATCTCATTGTTGCAATGGGTCAACCTGTATCCTTTCCCTCTCCAAATTATACCAACATCAAATACAGTGAAAGCAGGGGTTATAACGTGGGGGCAGGGACATACAAAGCAACAAAAAATCACATGGTACCTTATAAATACATTAGAAACAATAGCAAGAAAGAAAAAAAACACTTGTGTCCCTATCTTGGGGTTCATTTCACTTAGCATCATCTTATCTGAACTTTTCTGTTTGTCCCAAACATATACTAATTATTGCAAATAAGGGAAACCATGGGACCTATGTTTCTTTGGGCCTGGCTTACTTCACTTAATATAATTTTTTCCAAGTCTTTCCATTTCCTAACAAATGGGACAATGTCATTCTTTCTGATGGAGGCATAGAATTCCATTGTGTATATATACCACATTTTCTTGATACATTCATCTATTCAGGGGCATCTGGGTTGGTTTTATATCTCAGTTATGGTAAATAATGCTGCGATAAACATAGTTGTGCTGGTAGCTTTAGTGTGGTCTTGTTAGTGGTAATTTGGGCAAATGCCCAAAAGTCTTTTGAGGAACCTCCATACTGCTTTCCAAAGTGGTTGAACAAGCTTACACTCCCACCAACAATGCAGTAGGGTTCCCTTCTGTCCACATCCCCTCCAGCATCTGTTGTTATTAGAGTTCTTGATTATAGCCATTCTAACTGGGGTGAGGTGGTATCTAAATGTTGTTTTGGTTTGCATTTCTTTTATGGCTAGAGAGGTTGAGCATTTCTTCATATGTCTATTGGATATTCTTCTTTCCTCTTCAGAGAAGTTTCTCTTTAAGTCTTTAGCCCACTTATTTATTGGGAAGTTGTTTCTTTGAGGATTTGTTGTTGGGGAATTTAATTTTTTGAGTTCTAGGTATATTTTAGATATTAAACTCTCGTCCATTGTATGGCTAGTGAAGATCTTCTCCCAATCCATGGGTTTTCTATTGATCTTGCTAGCTATGTTCTTTGCCATGCAGAAGCTCTGCAACTTCATGCAATCCCATTTGTGCAACCTTTCTTTGATTTGTTGTGTTTCTGGATCTCTATTAAGAAAATTTCAGCCTGTGCCAAGGAGGCCTAGGGTTTCTCCTATTCTGTTCTGTAATGTTTTCAGGGTTTCTGCTTTGACTCCAAGGTCTTGATCCATTTGGAATTGATTCTGGTGCAGGGTGATCTAGCTTTCGTTTTCTACAGATGATTAACCAATTTTGCCAGCTGAAGAGGCTGCTTTCTTCCATTCTTTTTTTTTTGTCAGATGTGCAGCTTGAACTCTGGGTTTGAGCGCTGTTCCTCAGCTCTTCAGCTCAAAGCTAGTGCTCAATCACTTTAGCTACAGCGCCACTTCTAGTTTTGTGGCGGTTTATTGGAGATAAGAGTTTCAAGGACTTTCTTGCCCAGGCTGGCTTTGAACAGCAATCCTCAGCTCTCAGCCTCCTGAGTAGCTAGGCTTCCATTCTATTTTTTTAACTCCCTTATCGAAGATTAGGTGGCTATAGGTCTGTGGGTTCATTTCTGGGTTTTCAATTCTATTCCATTGGTCCTCAGGTCTGTTCTTGTGTCAGTACCAACCTGTTTTGATTACTATGGCTTTGTAGTAGAGTTTGAAATTTGGTATTGATATTCCTCCAGCACTGTTCTTTCTGTTAAGGATCGTTTTTTTGCTATTTAGGGTCTTTTATTGTTCCATATAAATTTTTGGATTGCCTCTTCTATTTCCTTGAAGAATGACGTTGGAATATTGATAGGTATCTTATTGAATTTGTAGATAGCCTTGGGAAGTATTGCCATTTTCACGATGTTGATCCTTCCAATCCAGGAGCATGGGAGGTTTTTCCACTTCCTAAGTTCTGCTTTGGTTTCCTTTTTCAGGTTTTTAATGTTTTCATCATATACATACTTCACTTCTTTAGTCAATTCCTAGGTATTTTATTTTTTGTGGGGCTATTACAAAGGGAGTTGCTTTCCTGATTTCAGCTGTGCTCTTCTCATTGTTGGCATACAAAAAAGCCATTGATTTTTGAGGGTTAATGTTATACCCTGCTACTTTGCCAGAGTTTGCTCAAGTAATTTGGGAGTGGAGATCATGTCATCTGTGAAGAGGGAGGGCCTCATTTCTTAAAGGTTCCTCTAGTCTCACTCTCTCACTTGGGAGACCACGTTCCAGCATATGACCCCTCCAGGGATACACTCAAACCATAGTAGCAGCTCCCACCAACAGTACAGGTTCAACTCTGTCCATCTATCCCCGCATAGAAGGCTTCACAGCAGAGCCAATATCCCTCATTCATACTTTATCTCTGGAGGGTGATAGGTTGGTGTGGTGGAAAAACAATCTGCATTTGGCCCCTCCCCACAGACTGGATGAAGGATTTGCAAACATGTTGTGCTCTAAGCTGTTAACTCAGAACTTGCATAGTTATTTGAGAAAAAATGGAAGAAGCATCAGCATAAAAAAAGAAGACAGCATGGAATCCTCTTGTACTGGATGCAGGTGAGGAAATATGTTGTTACTTTTCCTTTTACTTCTGTTTTTAGATTGGGATCATTTCCCATGAGCTGACAGGAATGAGAGATAATTCATCTCTTGGTCAGCCAGAAGGTGTAGTAGACATTTGATGCCTTTGTCCATCACAATCAATCTCCTTATCCTGTGTCCCACAATTCCTGTTCTTCTGGTAATAGCTTCAGATGATTGGACTGTTGTCAGCCAACTCTATTCCAGAATTAACACATGACCCATTAGTCTGACCTGTTCCAAAGACCACACACTCATGGTCTTGGGTGCTGGAATACCACTGAAGTTGTACCAAATGTCGAAATTCTTTATTGCAGACAGTTAAGACAGAGCTATTCAAGAAGGAATAAATTTGAGATAGACATGAGAATGAGTCACTATGAGTTTCTTCTCAGAAGAAACTTTCTCAGACTCTGTGCTTTCCTGTGCAGACCTCCTTAATGTTAGCATGAAGTCAGAGCCAGGGTGCTAAAGGAGCTTCTTGCATTCTTGAATCCTTTGTATTCAAATGAGATCTCCAACACTTAAAACAAAAGAAATGGGCTGGGTATTGATAAAGTAGTAAATTAAAGCAACCAATTTGCTTCCATTGATTATAAAAGGATGCCTGTCTCTGCTCTAGAGTCAAACCCTGTACCTGTACAGCAGAGTTCATTGTTCCATAGCATGTGCTCAGAAAAGGATTAGCTAATTTCTTTTTGTTGACATCAAGTTGTTTTATCCAACTGACATCATACAACAAAAATCCAAGTTGTAATGCTTGATGCTATATGCATTGTCCTATGAATCTTCTAGAAGGAAGAAGTGAGATGATCCTGAATGGACAAAGGCAGTGCTGCCATTCCCATATTATCATTAGGGAAACTAGATCTGCTTCCTTCTGTGGATTTGTGTTAAAGAAGGCTGTAATCTCCTCTGTTTTTCTTTTGGCCAGCATCCAGGTTGCTCCCAACAACTCCCCCACAAAGAGTTTTTCTTTGATTTGTGAGTGAACAGGACTTTTGGGTTGACCCATTTTATCTCCCAATTGGGACTCTCTTGAGGTTCATGTTCTTTTTTGCTTCTGCATCTCCCCTCCCAAAGTCTCGGGCTGTTCTCCTGGCCCAGGAGGCCCACACCTGTCCTCTTGGCAGGCAGAGAAGTCACCAAGGAATACCATGTCATAAAGCCTGCTGGATGCATTAGCCTGATTTCTCCATTCCTTTACTTTCTTTCCACACAATAAAGTCAGACCTTCTCCAAGGTTGAAGATTTTATGGGGCAAATAAAGGAAAGGCAGAGGCTTATTAAAGGCCAGTTGGCTGGTACTGATATCCTCAAATTTGGAAGATTGAAAGTTTGAATGTATTAATACAACATGTTGTCCTTCATGAACTTGGATAATTAAGGTCATATTATCATTGCTATATATAAAATGAATTTAGTGTAACCATGTAGAATTTCGAGTTGCTTTTATATATACCATCTTACTTGTGTCTTCAACAGATCAGTTAGGAAGAATCCTATATAAGAGGAACAATGATGAGTACATGGACATGGGTGTGGTGGTATAATAGATTGAGTAAGGCATGGATATATGCCTAATTGCTTATTGCATTATGTGATTTTATATACATCTTAATTATACTTATATGACTATATATAAAGCTCATCTAAAACTGTGTGATTCTATCTGTGGGGATAAGATAGTAACATGTCTATAGTCAGAAAAACTATTTGTGATCTAGCTCTACTGTATCTATTAGAAAGTGCTATGGTTTGAATGTGTTTCTCCATATTCATGTTTTGGAAATGTAATTGCAAATGTTACAGACTTATATGGTGCTGACTGATAGTTAGGTCATGAAAACTGCCCTCATGAGTGGTTTATAATGCCTGCAAATAGGTTCAATTTGACTTCTTTCCTATATGTATTCTTTTAATTTCTTTCTCTTACATTATTGCTGACTAAGAATTCCAGCACTACTTTTTAATAAGAATGAAGAGAATAGCACCTTGAATTGCTAACTTTTGAGGAAACAGTTCTAGGTTTTCCTCATTTAGTTTAATGTTGGCTACAGGTTTATCAGCTATAGTGTTTATCATGTAGAAGTACATCCCTTCTATTTTTAGCTTTTTTTTTCCCTTCAGGGTATTTATCATGAGGAGATGTTGAATTTTGTCAAAGGCTTTTTTTCTGCATCTACTGAGATGACCATGTGATTTTTAATCCTTTATCCTGTCTATGTGTTGAATTAATTTATTGATTTGTGTGTATTGAACTATCCTTACATACTGAAATGAAACTTGATCATGTTACATGATCTTTTCGATGTGTAGCTAAATTGGTTTGTAAGTATTTTATTGAATTTTTTGTGTCTATGTTTATCAAGAAAATTGGCTTGCAATTTGCTTTCTTTATCATGTTCTTATACCTGGGTTTTTATATCAAGGCAATATTGGCTTCATTTAATGAGTTTGACATCATTCCTTCCTTTCCTATTTTATGAAATGGAAGAGCATGGTGTCAGTTCTTTAAAAGTCTGGAAAAATAGAGTAGTAGATCTATCTGGTCTCCTACTTTTAGGCAATTTGATTATATACTTATTTTTTTGGGGGGTCCGGTCGTGGGGCCTGAACTCTGAGCCTGGGCGCTGTCCCTCATCTCTTCAGCGCAAGGCTAGCGCTCTACCACTTGAGCCACAGCGCCACTTCCAGCTTTTTTTTGCTTATGTAGGGCTGAGGCATCGAACCTAGGGCCTCAGGCATGCAAGGCAAGCGCTCTACCACTGAGCCACCTTCCCTGATCATATACTTATAAAACCTTAACCCACCAAAAACTTCTAGATCTGATAAAGAGCTTTAGTATGTTGCATTATACAAAATCAATATAGATTATCAATAATGTTTTTATATAATAATGATGAATGATCTGAGAAAGAAATTAGGAAAACAATTTCATTTACACTGGCCTAAAAACTTAAATACCAAGGAGTAAGCTTAACGAAGGAGATGGAAGAATTATAAGGAAAATTATAAAAGAAAAAGTTAAAACACTAGAAGATGGAAAGACTTCCCATGTTTGTAGATGGACAGAATGAACACTGTGAAAATGGCGATACTATCAAAAGCAATGTACAGATTCTGTTACATGGGAATTCAATTGTGAGAAAGAGAAGCCACATTTTGAGAAGTCAAGTCGGAAGTCTTCATTAGAAAGCAGGTGACTGCACGCAGACCCAGGTCTCAAAACTTTCACCAAGCTTTTAAAGGCAAAAACCATATGTTTGGGATAGGGACCCAATCCAACAAAAGCAAACTGTCTAGGGGAATACTGAGAAGCCAGCAAAGCAAACCATGTAGGGGAACCACCAAGGGTGAGCAAATCAAACCATCTTAGGGAATACTCAGGGGAGAGCAAAACTTTTCATATAGAGGAACAATCAAGAGTGAGCAAATCAAACCATCTAGGGGATTAATCAAGGGCAAACATTTTCTGTAGAAGCGTTCCTGGGACTAAACAGCATGATACATCTGCATATAAAGAACAGCCTAGTTCACTATTAGGCTTTTCAGAGCTGGTGAAAAGCCTCTACTACTCATCCAGATGCGAGGAGGGCAGTGAGAACAAGGTGATGTTTTTAGACCCAGTATCCTTATTTCAATTCAATGCAATTTCCATAAAATTTCCAATAGTATTTTTCTCATAAGTAGAAAAATCAACCCTAAACTTGATATGCAAGCAGGAAAGATGCTAAATAGCCAAAGAAATTCTGAGCAAAAAGAAAAATGCTACAAGCCGGGCGCCAGTGGCTCACACCTGTAATCCTAGCTACTGAGGTGGCTGAGATCTGAGGATCATGGTTCAAAGCCAGCCCAGGCAGAAAAGTCCGTGAGACTCTTATCTCCACTAAACCACAGAAAACAGGAAGTGGTGCTGTGGCTCAAGGAGTAGAGAGTTTGCCTTGAGCTGAAGAGCACAGCGCCCAAGCCCAGAGTTCAAGCCCCACAACCAAAAAAAAAAAAAAAAAGAACAATGCTAGAATATAACAATATCTGGCTTCAAATCACACTACAGAGCTGTGGTGACAAAACCAGCATGGTACAGACACAAAAACATCCAATATACCAATGGGATATAAAAGACTTACAAATAAGCCCTCATAGTTTTAGCCATCTGATTTTCAACAAAGGTATCAAAAACCTACAGTGGGAAAAAAATCTTTTTCAACAAGTGGTGTTCCAAAGACTGAATATTTATACATAGAAGATAGAAACTAGACTCCTATCTCTAACCTTATACAAAAATAAATTTAAAATTAATACAAAGAATCTTTTTTTTTTGGGGGTCCGGTCATGGGTCCTGAACTCTGGGCCTGGGCGCTGTCCCTCAGCTCTTCAGCTCAAGGCTAGCGCTCTACCACTTGAGCCACAGCGCCACTTCTGGCTTCTTTTTTTTTTGCCTATGTGGTGCTGAGGAATCGAACCCAGGACCTCAGGCATGCAAGGCAAGCACTCTACCATTGAGCCACCTTCCCAGCCCCCAAAGAATCTTAACATAAGGCCTGAAAATTTGAAATGACTACAGGGAAACAAGGAAAATACTTTGAGATATAAGCATAGAGAAGAATCATGAATAAGACCCCAATAGTTCATGTAATATGAGAAAAATTTTAATAAATTGGAATTGTATCAAGTTAAAAATCTTCTTAACAAGAATAAAAAGAGCCCAGAGAATGTGATAAAAATCTTGGCTAGTTCTTCCTTGGATAAAGATATCTAGACTATATAAAGAACTCCAAAAATTAAACAGCAACCCCTCCAATAACCCAATTAATATTTAGGAAGTAAATTGAACACACATTTCTCAACAGAAGTAAAAATGTGAAATAAATACATGAAAAATGCTCAACATCCTTATTGATAAAGAAATGCATTAAAAAATAAAAATTAAAAAAAAGAAACTGCATTGAGATTACATGTCATTGAGATTCCTAATGTCACTGAGAGTCCTAATGTCATTGAGATTCCATCTCATCCCCAGCAGCATGGCAATCATCAAAACAAACAAGAAATGTTGGCAAAAATGAAGGGGAAAAGAAACATTTATGTATTTTAGATGGGAATATAAATGAATGCAGCTCCTGTAAACAATCAACATGGAGACTTCCAAAGAAACTTGAAGTAGAATTACCTTATGACCCTCCTTAAACCATTCTTTTTATAAATTAGAGGAAATAGTTGTAAACCAGCATGCATCAGGACATGCACCAGAGATACCTATACCCCCATGCTTATAGCAGCACTATTCTCAATAGCCAAATTATGGAATTAGACTGGGTATCCCATTTAATGAATAGACAAAAAAGACACACATACTCAATGCAGTGTGATTCAGTAATAAAGAAGAATGAAATAATTTTACTTGCATGAAAATGGATAGAAATGGAGATCATCAGGTTAACCAGAATAAGCCAGATGGAGAAAGACAAATATTGCATGTTCTTTCTGAATTCTGGATTCTATACCTTAAAGAAGAATGAATGCATTGAGTTTAAAGTGAGAACTGTTAAGGGGAAGACAGTAGGAGGGAGAGGGAAATGAGGTGATGTAGTGGGAGTCAATCTAATCCTGTTTTGTATGTCAATCGAATCCTGTTTTGATATATTTATCCTGTTTTGATATAGGAAAAAAGAATAACATAACTCACGAACACTGTTTAAAAGGAGGAAGCAGTAAGAAAAAGTAACAGGGAAGGTAGTCTATTATATACTTGCATGGCAATATATCAATGAAATGTCATCAACATATGCTAATAATAAAATAAATAATAATTTAAAACATACACTTAATCTTTATAGCACTTCTAAACATTTGTGTCCATAAACCATGTCTAAAAGGGATATAGTCTCAGAGTAGGTGAGACTGCTTAATAAGGCATAATTTATGGAGATATTTGGGTATGCGAAGTTAAACCTAGCAAGCACTCTATGAGTGTCTGAGGTTGGAATTGAAGAGCTAGAGCTGAGAGGTGAGCACAGGAATTAAAAAACGAAACAAAACTCATGGTGATAAGTTATGCAGGGATCATGACCAGAATGGAAAAAAAAACACCCTGATTATAGGGAATTACTTAGAGAGGTCTAATATGTAGTTTTAATTATTATATTCAATGCATTATGCTGGAATTCCTCTCTCTGTTTCCCCAACTTTTAGTCAAAACATGAGCTGAACTGGGGACTAAGAAGGGTTCAGCATGTCGTAATTTGTCCAGAGAGAAAGGTTATGGTAGAAACGATGGTCAGGGAGAAAGTTGCAGCATGGGCTGGACAAGAAGTCCCTCTCTTCCTCTCCTAGTAATTTCTGATGGGACCTGGAGGGAAACCGCTGATGACACGGGGTGTGGGTGCTGCAGCCATAGTCATTTCATTTAGATGTTAAAAGGTGAGCCAGGACCCTGTGAAAGCTGGAAACACTTGGGTTACAAATGGGATGAAGTTCACTATAATATGTAAATTCAAACATGCTTTTGTGGGTCTGTTCCAGTGACTCCTCTTGCAGCTTAGTCTTCTGACGTTTTCTTCCCTAGCAGGTAAGCTTTTATAAAGCAGATATTTGAACAGATAATTTAAGACAGTCATAGAGTTAAGGTTGCCACCATATGTTGCTTATCACAGTAAGCAGGAATGATCAAAGTCAACCAGAACATTCTGTATTCAGCATTTCCACAGAGCTGTCTTGTAACTTCTTTTTTTTTTTCCATTCGCAATAGGGAGGAAAATAAACTGACATCAGCTGTGGATATTGCCAAGACCGACATTTGCTTTCTATTAGCTTCAGTCCCCCTTCCTTAGGCTCCCAGAAGGCTCCCAGGTCTAGGGCTGCTCAGTGAAGGGCTTTCAGAGATAAGGAGAGGATAATCTTCATTTAGATCCCAGCTGCCCAATTGCAGTTCTTTCTCTTCCTCTTTGGGAAACATCTGGAAGCCTCCACCAGAGGTTGTTGAGCCCGTCCCTTCCTGAGAGAATTAGCAATGGTGGTGTGGCTCACATGTGCAATACTAGCAGAGCTTAGCTCCCACCGTCTATGCTTTGGATGAAGCGATTGGTGTGTTCAACATGTTCTCTAGACCTGACCCATCTGTGCTTGCTAAAGGAAACAATGCCCCTCCGGACCACAGTGAAGGGGAGTTTGCAGCAAAAGGTCCAGCGAGGCCTCTTTGGATCTTTTTAGAGCACGAATCCAAAAGGCCTATCAAAGTTGACTCTGACAACCATCTCTTAAAGTAGACATAGAGAAGGACTGAAAATAGACCTCATGATGCTTCTAAGTTTCCAAAAGGTCTTTAGGCCCTAATAGAAAAAGAAGGACTCACATAGGTAAGGTCCGAAAAAGCAGCACTTTTCCCATGGCTAGTTGGCTCCCAAGGTTAGTTGGCTGTTTGTGCTTGCAAAAGCATAAGACATGAATGTGCTTGGGGTGTGTGTGTGTGTGTGTGTGTGTGTGTGTGTGTGTGTAAACTTATAGATCCCTAATACTTCACATAATAAAATTAAGCATTTAAAAGTACACAACACAATAGCATTTAGTATTTTGCAATGCTCTACAATCATTACCCTTATCTAGTTCCAGAATTTTTTTCACCCCCATAGAATAGTATCCTGTATCCAGTGATTAGTCTCTCTCCTTCACCATTAAACTTCAATTTCCCTTATAACCACTAATTTATTTTCTATCATAATGGGCTTTACATAATCTAGATATTTCATGTAAATAGCTTGATACAGTAGGTAACTTTCAGTGTCTAGCTTCTTTGATTTAACATGACATTTTCAAGACTCAAGTGTTGTAGCACTTATCAGCACCTAATTCCATTTTATGAATTAGTAGTGGTTCTATTGAGCAGATATACCAGTTTATCCATGTATTAGCATGGATGGCATTTGGGTTCTTTAAGCTATGACGAATAGACTATCAATAATATTTATATCTATGATTTTATTTTTTATCTGTAGTACTGGGGTTCAAATTTAGAGCTTGACACTTGCAAGGCAAGTTGAGCTAATTGATAGACTGAAGATTTGGCTCTTCTGAAGTCAAAGACATTGAGAATAGAAGAGAGATTGATTTTTTTCAGAAGTTCTTGAGTCTCTGCTTTATTTTATTTTATTTTATCTTTTTGTCGTGGGGCCTGAACTCTGGGCCTGGGCACTGTCTCTCTGCTTTTCAGCTCAAGGCTAATGCCGTACCATTTGAATCACAGCACCCCTTCCTGGGAAGTCAGTCATCATTGAACAAGTGCTTGCTCTCCCCAGAGCCTCTCTGAAGTAGGGTCAAACTTTTAGCCATAGAGTCACATGTCTGTGACCTGAGACTTCCAATGATTGCTTGTTTCTGTGCCTGGGGTTATCAGATGCTCCTCTTTCCCTTTCCTGTTGCCCTCAGTTCTGTTTCCCAAGTTGCGTTTGTGGGGTTACATAGGTCATGGAAATAGCACTGGCTGTCTACCCAAGAAACTTGGATCTGTATCTTGGCTCTGCCACTTGCAATGGAATGACCCTGGACAACACAATTAATTTCCACTGGCCTCTGCCTTATCTGAGATGGTCATCTTTGGTTCTTGCTCTCCAGGATCTCTGCTGGCTCTAACAACTATGAGCATTTGTTTCCATCAGGATTTTGGCATATCCACAGACAAACTAGTTTCAGAGACCCAGTTCATCAGTAGCATCTGCATAATTTACCACTTCCTACGTCCCAATATTTTTCAGATGCTTCGTGTCCTATGAAATCTGAAGTGCTTTCAATGTGAGTGAGTTGGTAGAAAATGGAATGGGCACAAATCCTGTCAAATTATTGAAGTGTAATTCATTCAGTCAGGACACTAAGGCAGGAGGATTGCAAGTTTGAGGCTAGCCTAGGCTACAGAGAGAGATCCCATCTAAGAGAGGGGGCGGGGAGGAGGAGAGGGAGAGAGATTAAAGTGTGAATTTGATTTGGGATAACTTAGTTAGTTTTAAAGTTTTCCCTGTCCTACACAACAGAAGAGTCCATTCTACTGCCTTCCTTTGGGCCCGTGGTTTAAACACACTGACCCAAAATGAAACAATAAATAGAACACACTGCTTTCCTTGGCTTTCTGTTAGCTGTGGGAAGGAAACAGCGGGAGTGGAGTGAAAAGCAACTCCTTTTCACCTAGCATCTCCTGAAGGTGTCTCATTCACCTACTGAAATGGAAGACTGAAAACCAAAATGCTGACCTGGGAAACAGAACTGAGGGCAACAGGAAAGGGAAAGAGGAGCATCTGATAACCCCCGGCACAGAAACAAGCAATCATTGGAAGTCTCAGGTCACAGACATGTGACTCTGTGGCTGAAAGTTTGACCCTACTTCAGAGAGGCTCTGGGGAGAGCAAGCACTTGTTCAATGATGGCTGACTTCCCAGGATAACAGTGCAATTTGGTCCAAGGGGGATAGATGTTTTCTTTTCTGACTACCTGCTGGGTGTGTTTCTTGTCTATTCAGATCTGGAGGCTCTACTTTGCCCTTCCTGTTTTGCTCAGATTGCCTGTTTCTTTCTTCCTGTATCCTTCCTTCAGTTTTGGCCCTGAGACAGCACTGATCTGAACAACTGAAGAATACAATGACTCCAGTTTCCTTTCATCTCTGGGGACAAAACTCACTGAGACGCCTTTGTGGACCAGAATTACTAAAAGAGGTGAAAGGCTCTTGTTTCTGGAGATGGTTTTCCTTGTGTTACTCTAACGGAAGCCTCTTTGAACTGCGTGTGTAGAAGAGTCTCCAGAGGGTTGCAGCTTGGTGAAATGTTTCAGACTAGCTTTGTTTGCAGACTCAGGTTTTGTTTTGAGGTTCTGAGAGATATCATTATGTTTAATTTATTTGCTTTTATTAAGACATAATATTTATACATTCTTAGGGGGTATATTATGGTAATTCATGTACACATGTGTGTAATAATGAAATTGGAGTCAGTGTGCCTTATAGTTTGTGGCTCTTTTACTGTTTTTCTAAAAAATTAATTAATTAATTAATTTATTGAAAAGGTGATGAGCTGGGGGTTATAGTTACATAGGTAAGACAATTAGTACATTTGTTTTTAATCATTGTTACCCCATCCCTCTTGATCTCCCACTTACCCCTTCCGATCCGCCCCACCCCAAGTTGTAATGTTCATATCCCACATACTGTCAGTGAGTATCAGTGTTGCTGTGGTTCATCCGTTGTTGTGCTGTTTCTGTGACTCCCTTTCCCTTCCACTATTGCATTTTCATATTGTGTAAAACACGAGCTACAAAAAACTAAGAGAAATGAAGAAAGAAAAAAATGATAGAGAAAAAAGAATGAACTATATATAGGGTCTAATGAGAACCTCTTGTTTCCATATGTTGTAGTTCATGTTAATATGCTTCATTATATATGGTCCTTTGCACTAAGCACTTGGGTTATTGAGATCTACACCAGTAGGAATTTTATTACTATAAATTATTTTTTTCTGATGCCACATTTAGCTCAAGTTCTCTAAAATTTTGAAATTTGAAACAGAAATAGGCTTCATAAGTTTTTTGATCTTCAACTAGACATTTTGAAATATTTTCCAGTAGCTATTTATGAGGCCCTTCTAAATGTGTGTGTGTGTGTGTGTGTGTGTGTGTGTGTGTGTGTGTGTGTGTGTAAATTTTGTCTCATTGTGATTAGGTTAGATCCAAGTAACATTTACTAGATCTATATTACTTGGGAGTTTTAATTTATATGGCAAAACCAATTGTAAACAAAGTTCAAAGACTGAAGAACTGCATTTTCATTTTGTATTATTTTAAAATAGAATGTTTTAAAATAGAATGTATTCCTGTTGTTGGGTACCAGGAAGATCAACTACCTAGTAGAAAAGTGGGCAAGTATATTCTCAGATAATTTATAAAAGATAATTTTCTTTTTTTTTTTTGTTAGTCATGGAGCTTGAACTCTGGGCCTGGGCACTGTCCCTCAGCTCTTCAGCTCAAGAAGAACTCTCTACCACTTGAGCCACAGAGCCACTTCCAGCTTTTTGGTGGCTTATTGGAGATAAGAGTTTCACAGACTTTCTTGCCTGGGCTGGCTTTGAGCTGTATTCCTCAGATCTCAGCCTCCTGAGTAGCTAGGATTATAGGTGTGAGCCACCGGTGCACAGCTAAAAGAGTATTAAAAAAATCTAACTTTTAGTATATGAAAAGATCTTGCCTTTTCTCAAGATGAGAGCAATGCTGATTACAACCAAGATGAGGTGTCCCTTTCATCAATATGCCAGTAAAGACAAACTTCTATAACATACTCTATGAGAGCATAGAGAAGAAGACAATAGACAGTAACTTTAATCTCTGGCAAAATCCAATTCCAGATACTCATAAACAGCATATAAAATTCTGATCAAGAATTTCCTTTTTCAGGAATTTATACAAAGACATGGTCACCCATATGCAAAATGATTTGGTACAAGCAGATTTACTGCAGCATTATTTTAGTAATAAAAGATTGGCAGTGATGCAAATGGGCAAGTCAAAAAGTTATTGGAATATTTGTATATCTACACAATTGACTATCACACTGCCATTAAAAGTATGAGGCAGGCATATTTGTATCTGAAAAAGGAGATAGTACAAGGGATAGTTAGTAATGTATAAAAAGCAAATTAGCCAAGGGTTGGTAGCTCATACCTAGCTACTCAGGAGACTGAGATCTGAGGATCACAGTTCAAAGCCAGCCAGTCAGTGATACCCTTATCTCCAATTAACCACTCAAAAGACTCACAATAAAAAAAATGGAAGTGGAGCTGTCGCTCAAAGTTGTAGAGTACTATCTTTGAGCGAAAACAAAACAAAACAAACAAACAAACAAAAAAATCCCTCAGAGACAGAGCCCAGGGCCTGAGTTCAAGTCCCACAGCCAACCGAAAGAAAAAGCAAACCAGAAAAGAGTATGCAGAATATTTACATTAAAATAAGAACCATACCTACATAAAACACATAGTGTGTAGTTATAAGCATGTATAAGTGATTTGTATTGTACTGGTTGATAGGTTGCATTTCAAAAACTATGTATTCATATATATGTATAAGCATAAGAGATCTCTGAATGGATGGGTAGAAATGAGCAAGAGAAGAATAGGAAAATGGCTCTGGGGGGCAGGGAGAAGGAGAATTGTGTTTCATTATGTTTTCATGGTGTGTTTTGTACATAAAGATCATTCCCATTAAAAATTACAAATAAAATTTATTTTAAAAATAGAAATCTGGTAGATTCAAGGGAGGACTTGAACATTGTAGTTCCTTAGAAAGGTTAACTCTCAGTACAACTAACCAAACACCAAGAAATGGGTCCTTAAAAGGTGGGAGAGTGGTGGGGTTGGGAGGAATGGGAGAGATTGATAAAAGGGGTGACATGATCAAGATTCATTGAGTATATATATATATATTGTATATATATATATACATATAGGTATAGATGGATATATATATGCATATATCCTGCCTTGCTGAATGACAGCTTCTTTTTACAACTACTAAAAGATATTTTTATTGTAAAGGTGCTATACAGAGGGATTACAGTTACAAAAGTCAGGGAATTAGTATATTTCCTTTCAAATAGTGTCACCTCTTCCCTCTTTTCTCCCAGTTTTTTTCCTTCCTAATTCCTCCCCCACAAGTTGTATAGTTCATTTTCAACCTAGTGTCTAGTGAGTATCACTGCTGCATTTGTTCACTCTTTGTCCTACCATTTCTGTGCTCTCCCTTACCCTCCCCCAAACAGATAAACTTGCATATAAGACAAAAGGTACAGAAAGCAAAAACAGCAACAAAGGAAAAAAATACCCCCAAACAAAACAAAAGTAAAAACAAAAAGGAAAATAACAAAAAATTCTCTTGTTTCCATTTCTTGGAGTGCATTTTGACAAAGATTTTTTTGAATGACCATATGCAAATAACTATTGAGCCTTTGTGATCCTCTCCTAAGAATATCCTCTTTTGGTCTCACTGTGTGAATATTTAGAGTCCTGTTTAAAGTTCTCTTTGCATGTCCTGAAGTTCCTTTTTTAAAAATTTTTATTTATTTATTTATTTTTGTTGGTCATAGGGCCTGAACTCTGGGCCTGAGCACTGTCCCTCAGCTCTTCAGCTCAAGGCTGTCGCACTACCACTTGAGCCAAAGCACCACTTCCAGCTTTTTCTGCTTATGTGGTGCTGAGGAATCGAACCCAGGGCCTCATGCATGCAAGGCAAGCGCTCTACCACTGAGCCACCTTCCCAGCCCCTCCTTTTTTTTTTCTAAAAAAAAATACTGACTGTTTTCTGTCAGTACAATGAAATACTCCAGGAGAGTACTTTATAAAGAAAAGAGGTATATTTTTTCCATTTTGGAAGCTGAACTCTAAATAGCATAATGCTGGCTTTGGGTTATTTCATCTTCTTTCTTACTCTCATATATGTCAGAAAATGCAAGAGGATGTCAGGGTGAGAACAGGTGCAAAAGAAAAAGGCAGAGACTATGGAGGGGGCTGGTCTTGATGGTTTCATAACAACCTGAACTTGCATTAAATGGCAGGAATCCTGAGAGAATGACAGTAATTCCAATGGTGTAATCACCTTCCAATGGGTCTCATTTCTTTTCTTTTCTTTTTTAAGTAAGTTTTTTTATTGTGAAAATACTGTACTGTGGGGTTACAGTTACATGAGCAAGGTAATGAGTACATTTCTTATCAAGCATTATTGCCTCCTCCTTTGTTTTTCCTCTACCATCCCTTCCCCCCTACCTCCTCAACTACATTCCCTGTCCCCCTGTCCCCACTTCCCTCCCAAATTGTAAAGTTCATTTTTCAACATAGTGTCTTGTACATCTTATTGTTGCAATGGGTCTGTATCCTTCCCTTCCCCAAATTATACCAACATCAAATACAGTGAAAACAGGGGTTATACCATGGGGGAGGGACATATAAAGCAACAAAAAAATCATGTGGTACCTTATAAATATGTTAGAAACAATAGCAAGCAAGAAAAAAACACTGTGTCCCTATCTTGGGGTTCATTTCACTTAATATCATCTTATCTGAACTTTCATGCTTGTCCCAAACATATACTAGTTATTGCAAATAAGGGAAACCTTGGGACCTATGTTTCTTTGGGCCTGGCTTACTTCACTTAATATAATTTTTTCCAAGTCTTTCCATTTCCTAGCAAATGGGACAATGTCATTCTTTCTGATGGAGGCACAAAATTTCTTTATATATATATATCACATTTTCTTGATCCATTCCTCTACTGAGGGGCATCTGGGTTGGTTCCATATCTTAGCTATGGTAAATAATGCTGCAATAAACATAGTTTAGAATGGCCTTGTTTGTAATCATTTGGGTAAATGCCCCAAAGTGGGCATTTGCTGGGTCATAGAGAAGCTCTATGTGGAGTCTTTTGAGGAATCTCCAAACTGCTTTCAAAAGTAGTTAAACAAGTTTATACTCCCACCAACAATGTAGTAAGGTTCCCTTCTGTCCACATCCCCTCCTGCATCTGTTGTTATTAGAGTTCTTGATTTTAGCCATTCTAACTGGGGTGAGGTAGAATCTCAATGTTGTTTTGGTTTGCATTTCTTTTATGGCTAGAGAGGTTGAGCATTTCTTCATATGTCTATTGGACATTCTTCTTTCCTCTTCAGAGAAATTTCTCTTTAAGTCTTTAGCCCACTTATTTATTGGGAAGTTGTTTCTTTGAGGATTTGTTGTTTGGGGCATTTAATTTTTTGAATTCTAGGTATATTTTAGATATGAGACCCTTGTCCATTGTATGGCTAGAGAAGATATTCTCCCAATCCGTGGGCTTTCTATTGATTTTGCTAGCTATGTCCTTTGCCATGCAGAAGCTCTGCAGCTTCATGCAATCCAATTTGTCCAATCTTTCTTTGATTTGTTATGTTTCTGGGTCTCTATTGAGACAATTTTAGCTTGTGCCAAGACCTGAAAAAGGAAATCAAAGCAGAACTTAGGAAGTGGAAAAACCTCCCATGCTCCTGGATTGGAAGGATCAACATTGTGAAAATGGCAATATTTCCCAAGGTTATCTACAAATTCAATGCGATACCTCTCAATAGTCCAACCTCATTCTTCAAGGAAATAGAGGAAGCAATCCAAAAATTCATATGGAACAATAAAAGACCCCGAATAGCAAAAATGATCCTTAACAGAAAGAACGGTGCTGGAGGAATATCAATACCAAATTTCAAACTCGACTACTGGCACTGGCACAAGAACAGACCTGAGGACCAATGGAATAGAATTGAAACCCAGAAATGAACCCACAGACCTATAGTCACCTAATCTTTGATAAGGGAGCTAAAAAATAGAATGGAAGAAGACAGCCTCTTCAATAAATGGTGCTGGCAAAATTGGTTAAATACATGTAGAAAACTAAAGTTAGATCTTTATATATCACCCTGCACAGAATCAACTCCAAATGGATCAAAGACCATGAAGTCAAAACAGATACCTTGAAAATATTACAGGAAAGAATAGGAGAAACCCCAGGTCTCCTAGGCACAGGCTGAAATTTTCTCAATAGAGACCCTGAAGTTCTTAAATTTATCCCAGTGGCCTCTGGAATCAAGTGTCCTGATGCTCAGGAACAATCAACAAGATGCAGAAGTCCTCCTATGGTGTGAGATCACTATTCCTCCATTTGTCTCTCTTAAAATAAAAGGCCTTTCAAAGTTCACCTAGTACTCCAGCATGCATGTGAGGAAGTTCCTAAGCTCTTTCCTAGCTACCTGGCCTCATTTTTGGTCATTAGATTTCTCCTTCTTTCCTATACATCCAAGATTGCCTTTCTCTCCTTTTTTATTTTCAATAAAATAATTGTCATGTGCCAAATAAACAAATCTCTCTTCCTGCATTGTTTCTTATTCACCACAGTGACCTTATTCAAGAAGTAGCTTAGATTTATTTCTCTGGCAGAGAATCATATGAAATGGTTTGGTGATAATAATCTGGGAAGAAAATAATGGTGATCTGAAAATACTGCATGTCCTAGAGAGGATATGGAACTTTCTCCTAGGATGCTGAATCTGTCAGGGTTTAATCAGAAAAGCAGAATTATATTTATATACAAGTATGTATTCCGTATATCACATATGTGTTATCATTCTATGTAAGGTGTATTGGCTTTTAAACAATATTTCTTGAAGTAGTTGTACAAATGAGTTGCCATTCTACAAAGCAATTTATAAATATAATGCATCTTGATCTATGTGTCACCCCTTTCAACATTCTCACCCATCCTTCCCAATCTACCCCTTCCCTCACATTTCTTAATTTTATAGGATAAGCCTCATACCTTTAATGCTTGAGTTATTGTCTTTTTTTTGTTGGTCGTGGGGGTGGGGCTTGAAGTCTAGGCCTGAGCGCTGTCCCTCAGAATTTCAGCTCAAGGCTAGCGCTCTACCACTTGAGCTACAGCACCACTTCCAATTGTTGTCTTGCATCTGATGTGTGAACTTGAAATTCACAGGGCAGGCAGCTGGGAAGAGAACCTGAATGTAAAGTGGGAGAGGGTGAAGATGTGTGAGAGTCCTTGAGGGCCAAATAGAACCCAGGTCAGTTCTCATTGTTTCCAGCTTTGATGATGTGGTGTCTTGCAGGACGCCCTTCTTCAAGCCTTTCATCATGGAGCTCAACACACACCTGCCCAGAAGCTAAAAAGTTAGAGAGGGCAGAAGTTGCATGTGCAGCAAACCCTGTAGTTGAGGAGGGGAAGCAGGCATGATGAGTACAGGAAACAATAGGCTGTACTTCTCACTTTTTGTTCACTGTTGTTGGTTATTTTCTGATACTCATGCTCTTTCTGGAACATTTAATTTTTTTTTTAGTTTTGCATGGGCAGTTATTTTTCTTTCTGCCTGCTATGCAAACTTTAGCCTTGCTTCCTGGAGGACTCCTTCCCTAACACTTCCTGGGTGAGTGCCAGGCCTTTCACGGGCTGCCCTTAAGGTCTCTGCTTCCTTTTAACAAAATGTTGTATCATAATTGTTCATTTCTTTGGAGCTGCACTCCTCTCTTTGAGGTAGTATCTGTCCTTCATTTATTTGTACCTTACCCTCTTCCAGCTCTTGACAGCCTGACTGGTCCTTTTGGAAGCCTAATGAGTGCTTGGTGATTAATTAAAGCATACGCCTGCCTTCCCTACCCTTGGGTAAGCTTGAAGAAAGATGAACGAGATGTGAGATTTTATTGCATAATTAAATTACACTGTCAAAATAAATTTTAAAGCTGAAAGGAAATTCAGAGATCAGCTACAGGAAATTGAGGCCTAGAGAGGTGAAGCAAGTTGGCCAAGGTCATGCAGCTGTTCAGTGGCAAACTGGAATGAAGCCCAGGTTTCTTGCTGGCCAGTCCTAGCCCAAATATGGGGAAGTTAAGTTGTTACTTACTCTTACAAAAACTTTCAGATCTAGGCAAAAGGACTCAGCAGTCTGAACGTGCTAATGAGGCGGTGGCAAATTAAAATTAGTGGGATGAATGAATCTCAGAAGTGATGGTTAGAGGCTCCTGGGGACTATCAAGAAGATGCAATGAGATGAGCCCATTGCTGATTTCCTCTGACGGGGCCATTGGTCTTCAAGGAATGCTTGCTGATCAAACTTTAATGAGGATGGATGTCCAAACAAACCAAATGTAGCATGTCAAGTGTCAGAAAGAAACTAATCAGTGTGTTGATAGTTTCATATGTATTATTGAGTGCTTGATCTGAAATTTTTCTCATGTTTAGTGAAAGCCTAAAATGATGGATGTAAATAGGCTGCTCTTACTTCCTGCCTTGTGAGTTCAGAAATCAAATGCGCCTGCTTCTAGAGTGAATTCCATAAAGAACAAAAATCTTTGGATATGTGTTGAACTTGAAGTTGACTAATGAGTGGGTAAGCACTGTGAAGGAAGGCTTTATAACTATGTATGAGAAAAGACATAAACGGATACCAGTGGTCCAGGATTGACAAATAGAATAGTTTTGCTTGGCCATTTCAGTGTTTCAAAAGTTAGACATTGACATCATTTAATCATAAGATTTAACATGTGAAAAATTCTAGGTTTCTACCTTCTCCTTGAAAGCAGGAAAATCTAGTACCATTTGATATACTTTAATATTAATTTCTTGTTGCTGCTGTAACAAATGGTTATTAATTAAGTGGCTTAAAACAACAGAAATTTTATTTAATCACAGTTCTGAAGCCTGAAATCAAAGTGTTGGCCACACCCACTGGGAACTCGGTGGACAAAGTTTTCTTTGCTTCTTCTAGCTTCTAGGAATTTCTCACATTCTTTGGCTTGTGGCTACCTCATTCTGACTTCTGCTTCTGTCTTCACACAACCTTCTCTTTGGCAATTTTTTCTCTGCCTCACTCTAGAAGAACATTTGTTGCTTGATTTAGCCTCTACCAGATAATCTGGGATAGCATCATTTCATGATTCTTAATTACATTAGCAAAGCTCTTTTTTAAAATGTTATTTTATTGTAAAGATGCTGTACAGAGGGGCTATAGTTACATGAGTAAGGTAATGAGTACAGTTCTTGTTGAGATTTGTTACTCCCTCTTTTGTTGGTCTCCCATTATCCTTTCTCTCCTCCACCTCCTTCACTCCTCCCTTCCCACCACCCCCAAAGTTGTAAAGTTTATTTCCAATATAGTGTCTTGTGGGTATCATTATTGCAATAAGTCATCCTGTGTCCTTGTTTCAGCATTTTGTTATTCCCCTTCCCTCTCCAAATTGGACAAATATATATACAAGATGCAGGGTGCCAATATCAAGTATAGTGACACAGGAGATATACCATAGGGGGAAGAACATACAAAGGAACAAAACTATCACATAGTTCATTAAAAATAACACCACCACCAAAGAACTGCTTGTGTCCATATCTTGGGGTTTGTTTCGCTTAACATCATCTTATATGGTCATATGTACATAGCTTTTGAGCTTTTCTGCTCATCTCATAAAATTATCCTAGATGTATACTAATGATTGCAAATGAGGGAAAACATGGGGAAAAAACAACAATGGAGGAAAAGAACAAATTGTACAGAGGGTCTAATGAGAGCCTCAGCAAAGACCTTTTTTCTAAATGAGGTCAGATTTATACATTCTGGGGGTTAAGAGCCTAATTATGTTATCTAAAGAGCCACTGTTTAACCCTTTAACCTGGAGCTGAGTAGTGGCAGAACCTGGGTGATTAATTTGTCACAAGCCTCACCATTTTCTCCTCTCTTGGAATTTAAACATATATATGTATATATGTGTATATATAGATATACACGTATATACGTATAAAACATGGTTTAGGATTTGGTAAAAGATGTAACTATCACGTGTGATGAAATGACTATGGCTCTTGAGGAAAGGCTAGGTATCAGAATCACTTTCGCGGTACAGGTATCTAGGATTTTGTAATGCATAGGCATTAATAATTTGAAGTATAACAAGGACTGAGCTGGGATTGGAAGTCATGGCATAGGATTAAACCTTTCTTATTATTTCTGAGACATATGAGCCTGCAAATTCTTACATTTGTTCCTTACAGCCAAACTCTGGGGATGAAGAACAGAGAAATTTGATAAGTGAGGGCCCCCGCTCTCTTGAGTTAGCCTACTCTCTCTACCATTTTCATAGTTATCCTTTATATTTCCTATGCTGTAGCATGGAATTGACTATGCAAGTCTGCTATGAACAACTGTCAACAAAATGAAGAGACAATGATACTATTTTACAGGATTATTAATTACTCCACATGCTTGCTGTTCTCTTTTAAATATACTCTGCATTGTTGTAGAAAATCTTTAAGTTGCCTTGCCTTCATTTTGTTCAAATAGGAAGAAAAGGAGAAAGGGAGAGAGGGAATGAGGGAGGGGGGAGAGAAGAAAGGAAAGAGGGAAGGGAGGGAGGAAGGAAGGAAAGAAAAAAGCAAGGAAAAAAGGAAGGAAACAGGCTTTTCAAATTGATACAGGTTCAAGAGGACAGGGATTACAAGGAGAGTATGAGAAGTTCAAAATTTCTTTTTTTTTATTGTGAAAATACCATATAGAGGGTTACAATTACATGGGCAAGATAATGAGTACATTTCTTATCAAGTATTGTTGCAAAATTTCTACATGTAACCTAAGAGAAGAGGGGTGGTGATACCTAGTGACAAAATCATGAAGGACTTTGAGTGTGATACTGAGAAGCAGAGTTTGTCCTTATCCTATTTTGTTTTTAATTCTATTTCCAGTACATAGAATGATGCTTGGTGTATGCTAGGCCCTCAGTCAGTATTTGTTAAGTAAATATTTGAATAAATGATGATTTTCTAGGTCCCCATGAGATCTGCTTTATTTATATCCCTCACTGTAATGAATCTGTTGGATTTTCCCACCCATACTCTTACCTGGGGATAATGTCCTTGACACTGATTTTGGATGAAGATGAGCCTGTGGCCAGTTCACTACCCTCTCATATTTCCTGGGTATTCTTTCTGACTTGATTCACTCCCTGTGGACTCTTGTTTATAATGTTCAAAACACAGTTTTAATTTGAATTTTCCCAAAGGCAGACCTAGAGGTAAGGACTAGATTATAAGTAGGCCATTTAGGAAGAGTATCCCAGGAAGCATAAGTAAGGAAGCAAGAAAAAAAAATGAGGCACAGGAGGGTAAGAGCAGAAAAGATTGAAGTAATGAGGACTTACCCCCAGGGACATATATCATGTGGAGTATGCCTTAGCATTGACCTCCATTAAAAACAAGGAAGTTTATTTATTTTTCCACTGGTTTCTTGCCATTGCTGTCTGGGGGTTGTTTCTGAGTATGCAACAACTCTAACATTTCCAGGTGCAGAAGGCTTTCAGGCAGAGAAGCAGGTGGCAACTGATGGAGGAAAGCAGCCAATATCTTACCTTGAGATGTCTCTGGGGTAGGGGATGGAAGAGCAACAGTATCTGTTACAGTACAGCCTTTGCACTACTCAGATTCACTTATATCCCCATGAGTCTGCTCTGTTATGCTTCAAGGTAATAGTCAGCAAAAAATCTCTAAAAAGAACAAAAAGACCAAATTGGGAGGGATTACAGGGAAAGTTGCAGTTCTTGTGCTATGGATGCAACTGGATCTAAAGCTGTTATTGAAACACATCACATCCCTCTCTCTATCCATTCTACGTTCCTACCACTCCTGGTTAGCATTTCAGTAAAGGCTGCTTGCTCTGTGGAATGAGCCAGATCTTCATCTTTAAAGGTTTGAGCCCTCACAGGTTGTGATTGCTGCAGTGACCTGTTCAGTTGTTGTGATTGGACGGAGAAGGAGCCCCACACTTCCCCCTGCCATTTATTTCTCTGCAGTGAATTCACCCAGTTACATACCCAGCTAGCTTCTTTTGTAGAAACCTTAGCTCCTCATGGCGGTTCCCTCCATCAGTAAACAACTCCTTCTCTGCCTGCCTCCTTTGTTACCACCTCTGATGAGGTGAAAATTGTAAATTCAGGTTGGGTGACATCCTTTGATAGAAGCATCTCCCACTTTATCCTGAAGATCATGATCTTGCAGAACCTAAAACAGCAGGAATGGAAGCACAGATCTCCAAAGCTGGTGACGGCAAAGGCTGGCGTCCCTATCATGCCCTGGTTTTCTAGCTACGGGGGACACAGGATCATGAATGGCCAAAGGGTCAACGTGTAGGTACATTCTTCCAGAATCATAACATAGCTGAGCTTTTGAGAATGTTTGAAAGTTCCACTAGGACAGTCAAAATTGTGCATGATGTGCTGTGTGATACAAGCAGTAAATTCCATGTTTTTCTGCTCTTTGGTCTAAGCAATGTTGTTTGAGATCCTGCACTGGTAATTCACCTGCTCAGTAAGTCTCTGTGCAAAGGTTCTGGATGGAGATAAGGGGTCAAATCTGTGTCTCAAAGAAGTATAAATTGTAGCAATTTTGAATCACTTCCCCTTCCATGATAGAAGAGGCTCACTGTATTTAACTTGGCAGCAAGTCTTTCATTGGATTTTCAAGAAGAATTATTTAAGGGAGCTTTCCATCAGTCTTGGTTACTGACAATTCAAGAGGCTGGCAGTGAAAGTTGTTATGATAACTTTGCAGAGAAAACAATCCATGCTATTGGATGTATAAATAGCCCCTGCCTCCATCAATACTGTGGGGCTCTGGAAGAACATACTCAGATAGAAAAGCAGAACAACATGGTTTGTGTAGCTGCCAGTATACTTGGAGCTAGTCCCCTGTGTATAGCTGAATAGACCAAGGGACTCTTGGGTGAGTAAGTAGGACTCATTGTTGTATATGAACTTTAGGACATAAGCTAAGCAATGCCTTCCTCAGAGTCATTAGCTTGGTTGGTGTCCCCATTCCTTTTCAGGGAATCTCAATACAGACACCTCTCTCTCTCTCTCTCTCTCTCTCTTTGTCTCTGCTAAAAGCAGATATCCTACTGTTTAAAATAGCTGTTCCTATCTTGATCTGATTAGGGATGACTTTCCTCTTATCTTTATTTTAGCCATGCAATATATTGTTTCTGTGATTGAACCAAAAAGTTACTTTAAACCTTGGGGAGAATATACCATTACATTTCAGATATAAATTTTGCATCCTTTCATTCTCAGTTTGCCCAACACTTCCAGCTGCCCGAGAAAGCAGGATTCATTGCCCTAAAACAGCTTTACAAGTAGACATGAGAAATGAAGGCAGAGTTACTCACTAGGTAGCCCTGCCAGGAGGCAGTCACTGGGCTCTGTGATTCATTGCAGTCTGAAACCATGTTGTTTCTTTTAAAGTGGATTTCAGAGTAAAGAGAGATGTACTGTAGCTGCTTTTCATACAGTATTTATTGGGAATAAATCCAGAGTTCTTGTGAATTGGAAATATAATTACTCAAAAATTTCTTTAAAAGAGTACCACTCCCAATGAATGGAAAAGAACACTTAGTACTTTTATTTATTTTTTATTATTCACTGAGACTAAACATGCTTTTTGCTCTCTTTTTAGTGAAAAAAAATCTTATAGTATACACACACATACACACACACACACATATAAATTACATTTTTTTTCTTGAGAGAACTACCTATATTTTTCTTCTAAAACCATCTTGGACATGTGAGCATTTTATTTTTAATTTAATATGACTTTACAGATAGTGACTATCAGTTCATATTTATAAAAAACAGATTTCAAAATTGAAATACTGTTAGTATTCAGTGATTTAATCCTACCCAACTTAATAATACTCTGGGTGGGGGGTGGGGGGGCGGATGGGATGGGAAGGGGAAACAAAGGAGGAGGCTACAATGTTTGATAAGAAATGTACTCATTATCTTGCCCATGTAATTGTAACCCCTCTGTACAGTATTTTCACAATAAAAAATAATTAAAAAATTCGTGATTTAATAAACTGACAAAATATTTGTAAATAATACATGTTGTGCATGTAAGTGGATCATGCTACAGTAATTTTTTTTCTAGTACTGAGGCTTAACCTCAGGGCCTCTCACTCTTGCTCAGCTTTTTTGCTTACATCTGGTGCCGTATGCTTTTTGCTGGTTATTTGAAGATGGACTCATGGATTTTCTGCTCCAGCTGACTTCAAACCACAGTCTTCCAGACCTCCTGACTACTTAGGATCCTTCTCATGATTGTTTCTAGGAATAACAGGACAAATACAAGAGGGGCATCTTTCAGTGCCAGAAAAGTGAGAAGATAATAAAATGCAGCCCCCAAATCACTAACCAAACTGACATGGATGGAATGGGCCAAAGGGACACAGAAACAACAGAAAGAGCTTGATTAGCCAGATCAGGAAAAATCGGAGCAACACAATAACGTAGTATTGTAACTTGAAGTAAAAATATCTGCAAGTCTATAAAGAAGAAATCACTGGATAAGTAAATAAATGAGGAGAAAGGGAAAATTTCCTTTGTAGAATGAAACTAAATCATTTATGAATACTTGAGCATGTATCCTGAACACAGGATTTCTTCTCAAAGAGTACAGTCTAGAAAGGCGGAAAAATAATTTTATAGTGAGGAAGCCTGAGAAATAGCAACCAGCCAGGAAACCAGTCTCAGTGGTAACTATGTTGATCATACTTGCCTTGGACATAATTGGTGGTAACAATAGTGCTTTTCTTTGGTGAGCTTCCTTCTCCAAACCTGTGACCCCAATCTAATGGTGAGAAAAACATCAGAAAAATACCAATAGAAGAAAAATACACACCACTTGTCCAGTAATTTAAAAGAAACTGTCAAGATCATAAAAAATAAGGAAAAATCTATGCCAAGAAGAGTAGAGCCAAAGCTGAACGAGCCAGTCAGAGCCAAGAGTTGACTAAGGAGACATGACAGCTAAACATATTGCTCTGTCCTGGATGGGATCCTGGGAAAGGAAAAGGATGTTTGGTTAAAGACTAAGGAAATTTGAATAAATCGCACCTTTTAGTTAATACAGTATCAATACTGGTTCTTCACTTGCTATATATTATACAAAATATATTGCTATATTATACAAAATAGATCAAAGTATGATGCTGTAATAGGAGAAACTGAGTCTGGAGACTAGGACATTCCCTCTTCCTAATTGTTATGTAAATGTGAAACAGGAAAAAGAAAGTCCATTTTTAAGGAAAAAAATCAAGACATTCTCAAATAAGCAAATGTTGAAAGATTCCCTTGTTATCAGGCCTTTCCTGCAAGAACTACAAAGAGCAAGCATTCACACTGAAAACAAAGACTTATACTCTCTGTCATGAGAGGGAGTCAAGATCACCTGTAAAATAAACTGCATTAAATACAGGTTGGAAAATAGATAGGATGATATAAATAGCAAATACAAAGGACAACATAAATGTTTACATTCATGCATCATCTGATTAAAAAAATTGTATAAAACAATAAACATAAAACCCCAAGATAGGGACACAAGTGATTTTTTTCTTTCTTGCTAGTGTTTCTAAAGTATTTACAATGTATCATGTGATTTTTTTGTTTCTTTATATGTTCCTCCCCCACAGTATAACCCTTGTTTTCAGTGTATATGATGTTGGTGTCCTGCATCTTGTATATACACTTTTCTAATTTGGGGAGGGGAAGGGAAAAAACAAGATGCTTAAATAGAGATACAGGTTGACCCATTGTAACAATGAGATGTACAAGACACTATGTTGAGAACGAACTTTACAATTTAGACAAGCAGGGGGCAGAGGGGAGTGTAGTTGTGGAGGTGGGAGGGAGGGGATGGTAGGGAAAAACAAAGGAGGAGGTAACAATGCTTGATAGGAAATGTACTCATTACCTTGTTGATGTAATTGTAACCCCTCTGTACAGTATTTTTACATTAAAAACATATTAAAACATGTTGATGGCTTTATAGGGTAAAAAGGCATAAATCATATAATAATATCACAAAAGAGGAAGAGGGGAGTGAACTTAAATTACAGCTAAATTTTTGCATACTAGTGAAATTATATTTGCATCAATCCAAGGTAGATTGTATTTAAAGGTTAATTTTAATCCATGGAGCAGCCAATTAAAAGAACTCAAGAATATGGTGAATAAGCACCAAAGGAATAAAATGGTGTATATAAAAGATTTAACCACACAAAAGGCAGTACTAGAGGGACAGAGGGAGAAAAAGGTACCACATATAGAAAGCACACAGCACATAGAAAACAACAAAATGATGGATGTGAAGCCTACTTTTTTTGCAACTACGTTCAACATAAATTTACTTATTCCATGCTAGCCCAATGGCAGGGATTTCAGAATGGGTGAAAGAACTGGAGATCCACATACAAAATGATGAAACTGATTCCTTACTTCTTAACATAGGCAGAAAGAACTCACTGGAAAATATAGGAAAATATGGGAAGGAAAATGTGACTTTTCAGGCTAAATAGAAGCCATTTCACAGTTGGGCAAAAAGAACACATTATTTGAATTCTACTATTGGTTATAATCCAAAGCAAGTTTCAAAATCTTTCACTAGATTTAATGAGAATTCTACTTGTGGAACATGGGATTTTTTTTAAAAAAAAGGTTTTTCTTGGACCAAAGTTTTATAAATATCTATTGGGGTTGTTGGAAAGGAAAGGAATGTAATCTCCTATGATCACATACATAAGAGGAAGAATAAACAACTAAAGGAAGCCAGCAGACACGGGATTCTGAAAAGACCAGGACCTCAGATGGTGATTACATGTAGGCCACACACCTGTGGAGGAGAACAAGGCTGGGGTCAAGCCAGGCCACCCTGGACCACAGACAGACCTTCTGGCATTACAAAGCCATGCAACTACATGGATGCAGAAATTCATACTCTAAGCATATCTTTGTTGTTTAAACAAGCTCATCAAGTTTGGAGAGAAAGATTTTTTTTTCCTGCAAACTTTTTGCTTGTCTGTTTTTATTTTGGGGATAGCATGTTGCTAACTTTGCCGAAGCTGACCTTGAATTTTTGATCCCTTTGTCTTTGCTTGTCTCCTGAGTAGCTGGGTTATACGTGTACCTCCCTCGCTATCTATTCTTCCAAACTTTCAGCCATCAGTTTGCGGTTAAGAGATCCTAATTTCTGACCTTCTAGAAGTATCTCAAGTAACTCTTCGGTCTCAAGTTCAGATTTTTTGTAGAGACTTAAAACTTTAAGCCTGAAAGCTGGGTGCCAGTGGCTTGTATCTATAATCCTTGCAATTTAAGAGGTTGAGATCTGACATTCTGGGAAGCCAGCCCAGGCAGAAAAGTCTGGGACTCTCTATCTCCAAGTAACAAGCACAAGTTTTGGACTGGAGGTGTGTTTCAAGTGATGGACTGGAGGTGTGTTTCAAGTGATGGACTAGAGGTGTGTTTCAAGTGATGGAGAACAGCTATGAGTGAAAAAACTGAATGAGAATGAGAATTCTTGAGTTCCAGCCACAGTGCTAGCATATACACAAAAATAATCAACTGTGAGGAAGAGTATTGAAAGCTGTTCAAGTTTATATGTGACCATTGTTAATACAGCAATCCATTTCACGGGCATATTGATAACACTGATAACGATGATGTCTATAAAGAGTGTTTTAGCATTTATCAAGAATTTTTACTGACATAATTTTATAAGTCACATCAGAAACCTGTGAGGTTTATGTGTGTGTGTGTAGGTGTATGTGTGTGTGTGTGTGTGTATGTGTGTGTCATTTAACATGTGGGAAAACCAAGGCTCAGGGGAATTCATACTCACATGTTGGTGATGGAGGCCTAAGTGCCAGACTTAATTCTAATTTCAGAACACTTTAGATAACTACCATCCTGGCTGCGCACCAGAACCATAAAAAGTACCCAGATACCCTGGCTGAACCCTGGGTCAATAAAATCAGAATGCCTGGGTATGCCTGGGTGGGCAACAACATTGACCTAGCTCCTCAGAGAACTTTGATGGATAGCCAAGCTGGCTCATCGTGTTCTCCACCATGTTTCCTCCTCAAAGCACTCCTGAGCTGTAACATGCAAGAAGCCAAAGGTGACACTACAAAGACACTACAAAGATACTTCTTTTTTAATTCAACAATTATTTATTGAGTACATTGTTTCTGCCAGGGTGGTAGTGGGGGAAAACTGCAGTGAGTAAGACAGACAAGTCACTGGAAATCTGGTTACCCCATTGGCATGATGCACCCTAGCTAAACATGGTGAGCTCTTCTCATGGTGATGAACTGGCACCACTTCTCAGTTAGCCCACGTTGCTGACCAATTTCGTCCTATTAAAGATTTATTCTAGTAGTGGGAATCATAACTGTGTGGAAGACAATTTGTCTTCCATTTTGTGAAGACATGTGAGAAATTCTACGCAGAGGTCTGCATAGAGGAAAAACTCATTTTACTTCGTTCTTTTTTACTAGGCTGCCAGGAGGCTCAGAACTCCTTGGTATACAAGTGTAGTTCCTTCGCAGTATGTCTGCTAGTACATTCCCTCTGGATGAGTGGGGAAATGGAAGAGAAGTTTGGGTAGAACACCCTGATGCTAGTGTAAGTCAGAAGTAAGCCATTCTGGCCTGCGCCTGGAGAAGAAATGAGAAAAAAGAAAAACAAAACCAAGTTTCCTGACTATGAATGGAGCTTGCAGCTGTCTGGAAGACTTCCTGAAAGGAACTGGGGCTACTGGTGGAGGAACTGCTAGTCCAAGGACATATAGGAAAGGGCCCTGGACCAAACAAGCACCTGCTAGGCATCCTCACTAGCCAGAGGAGACTGGAACAACAGAATCTATAGAAGCAGCAGTTCAGGGCCAAAGGTGAAAGGTGAAAGAGCAAGTAGAGACCATCTAGAATCCTTTCTCATCACCACTGATGAGAAGTTTTACACTATTTTTTATTACAACTGTGGGGTTTTTTTTTGGTGGAGGCATGTAATTTGTTATCTCATATTATTATTTTTTATTTGAAATTAGACTGAGAATAAAAATATATGGGAAGAGGTTTGGAAATAGCAGTAAAACACTAAAATGAGCCCATTTAATTGAAGCTGAAAACAAAAATATAAAAGTGACTTTATGCCAGCCACCGGTGGCTCATGCCTGTAATCCTAGCTACTCAGGAGGCTGAGATCTGAGGATTGCGGTTCAAAGCCAACCAGGGCAGGAAAGTCCGTGAGACTTTTATCACCAATTAACCACCAGAAAACCAGAAGTGGTGCTGTGGCTCAAGTGGTAGAGCACTCGCCTTGAGCTTCATGAAGAGTTTGTCCCATGACCAGAAAAAAAAAAGTGACTTTACTTCTTTCATGTCACATGCAGATGTTAAGAATCCTGAGAGTGCTAACTCAGCATGGCTACAGCTGAATCATTGCTCTATCTCTCTGACTGTTGAATGATCTAGCTACACATCCCAGGATAAACGAGAGAGTTCCCCCACCTCCCCCCGACAGGTCTATATATTGTTCCTTAGGGGTTTGAGTGGAGTAAATATTCCTGTCACATGGTTTAAAATTCAGTTAGAGAAGTCTTTATGTGCTACTAAAAAAAAAAAAGCAGGAGCTGGGAAGGTGGCTTAGTGATAAAGCGCTTGCCTTGCATACATGAGGCCCTAGGTTGGATTCTTCAGCACCACATAAGCAGAAAAAACAAACGAACGAACAAAAACCCAAAACATGTACTTTGCTTAAGATTTTGAAAACAGAAACTCTAAGAAGAGAAGAATGATTCTCCACACTCAAACCTCTAGAGATAGCCATGTAAACACTTGAGCATCTTTTGGGATGGGGGTAGAGAGTGCGTTTGTGTTTAATGTTGTCTATTAGTTTCCTTTTAAAATAATCACTACCGCCAAACTGCAAATTATTTAGGAAGGGCTTGGCATTATTATCAGCCCTTTCCCATAGGAAGCAGATATTCTTAGGATCTTCATCTTACAGATGAGCTAGTTGAGGCAGACAAAGTTAGACTTTGCACAAAGTCATGAGGCAAGTAAATGGTGGGATTTGAATTCAAACTATAACATTGCGACCTTCTATACTGCAAATACAACATGAAATCTCAACTAAAATTAGGAGCAAAAGATAAAAACAAAGCTGAGACTATAAGACAAATGAGAAATATTCTAAACCATAAGAACCTTATCCTGTTTCTCTACAAGGGCTATAATCACCAATTCCAGAAAAAAAATTGGCCAATTATAAAATGCTTTGTGTTTGTAAGATTTAAGACAAACATACTATTCGTGGCTCACTCCTGTAATCCTAACTACTGAGGAGGCTGAGAATAAAAGGATTGAAATTTGAGGCCAGCTAGGGCAGAAAAATTCCCCCAACCCTATCTCAGAACAAGACAAGCAAAAAGCAATGCTCAAGTTGTAGAGCAAGCCAACCTAGCAAAGGAAGAGGCCTGAGTTCAAACTCGAGTAGTGCCAGAAAACAAAACAAATCAAATGATCAACAAAATCATTATTGTTGGTGTTCTGGCCAGGCAAAGGTAAACATTCAAACACATGGTCATGATACAATGAAACAGATGATGTTGGTGTTCACCCTACTATAGTTTTGCTATTATTAGGTATTTACAAGGGGACAGACATTCAAGCACCTACAATAGACTGTAAGACAAGTTTCTGTGGTAAAGAATCTTACATAGTAGTAGAAGAGACAAATAAAAGTAAGTAGATAAGTTTAACTATATAATTTCAAGTTGGAGGAGAATGTGTGTGGAAAGGGGATGCTACCTCAGCTATAGCCTACCTGTGTCACCTCTGTGGGCTTTGTCTTTTGGTATCCCTCAATCAACACCAGAATCATTTCAGCTGAAGTGAATGCAGGAAAACCCACCACAGGAGGACCAGCACAATGGATCAATCAGCACAGGTAGATTCTCGGTTCTAAGGAAAAGTAGATGGACTCTATGTCCTTTGATTTATCATCTGTAAAAATACTATTAATGAAGGCATCCATTGATGGGTTGATCATCATTGGTTGGTGCAATGGTGAGATCCCACATTGATGATTACCTCATATAAGAAGATGTGTGGACCTGGGGAATATTGTGTTCCTGGGAATAAGCCAGGCCCTGAGAAGCAAATTTTGCATGATCTCACTCACATGAAGCACAAAATGGTGGTTTGGCAGAGCTGAGATAGGAGGTAGAAGGCAATGGATATAAAGTTACGGTTAGATAGAAAGGATAGGTTCTGGTGTCCTATTGCACAGGAAGATGATTATAGTTTATAATGTATGTCATATATTTAAATGGCTAGAAAAGAGAATGTTGAATGTTTCTCACCAGAAAAAATGAATATATTTTGACATGATGGAAGCTAATTGCTTTGGTGGAATTATTATAAAATGCACACTTGTATCCAATGATCACATTGTACCACATAAACAGGCGCAGTTATTTGTTAAATCTAACAAATCTAGAAAAACATTTATTTGAAGTTAAATAGAGACCTGGAGTCCTCAAACTTGAGTTTTATCAGAATTACAAAACAAACCTTAATTAGCTGTCGACTGTCCCCAGTTTCTTTTTTAAAATTTAATTTTATTGTCAAGGTGATGTATAGAGGGGTTACAATTACATACATAAAGTAGTGAGTACATTTCTTGTCAAACTTGTTATCCCCGCCCTCATTTTTCTCCCATTTTCCCTCCTCCCTCACCCCCTCCCCTGCAAGTTGTACAGATCATTTCCAACATATTATCTGGTGAGTATCACTGTTGCCTTGGTACCTCCCCAGTTTCTGATACAGAGAGTTTGGGTGGGGCCTGAGTATTTGCATTCCTAAGACTTCCCAAGCACCACTGTGGCTAGTTCAGATATGACTTTCAAGAACCATTGTCATAGTCCCACGGCTCTTCAGGGACAGTCTAGGTTCAGGGACAGTCTAGGATGGCTATGGTGAGGGTTGAGGGACTGAGGCCTTTGGGAATCCTGGGAAAAGTATTGTTCTCGTGTGTGTGTGTGTGTGTGTGTGTGTGTGTGTGTGTGTAAACTCAGGGCCTCATAAACTCTCTTAGCTCATGGCTCAAATTCTACCACTTGTACCACACCTTCACTGCCAGCTTTTTGTTGGTGAATTGAAAGTAAGAGTCTCAAATTTGTGTGGGCTGATCCTCAGCTCTCAGCCTCCTGAGTAACTAGGATTACAGTTGTGAGCCATCAACATCTAGTGAAAGCTTTCTTAAAAAAAGGCTTTCTTAAAAAACTCACCCAACTTAACCACATTTCATCTCCATATAAAGTGAGCTGAAGAGGGCCACGGCTCTTTACTGGGAAAATGGGCTTCAATGGGCTGCAAAGTGCAGATGGGCATGTAACTGAAGTCCCAAATTCTAATTCATTAGAACTGGCCAAAACAGTTTTAACCTGGAAAATGTTCAGCAAATGTAAACTAAAGTGAAATATATCACAGACACATAAAATTGTGTTTATATGGTTAAAAACTCTTCTACATGAAATGTTTCTAAACCAATAAGTGGCTCCTGGTAAACATTATTTTAATAGCTACATAATATTTCCTCATGTGGTTATACATAATTTACTAGTTATTTCCCTTTTGGAGATTTCTAGTGTTTTTGTTTCTATAAATAATGGTAAAATGAATACCTGTGTGCATAAATCTTCGCCTCTATTTCTCCTTAGACTGGATTACTACATGGGGAATTGCTAAGTCAAAATGAACATTTCTAATGTGCTAAAATACTATTTCAGAGGTATTAAAATATATTTCAATGTGATTACTGTTGTAAAGACAGCCTCTTTTTGGTTTTCTTTGCCACTTGAATAAAATTAAGCCTGCTTGTTCTCAAAATAAAATGTGTGTGTGTATGTGTGTGTGTGTGTTTCAACTGAAAGGAAAATAATTTTTCATCCAAGTCTTAAAAGAGCATCTATGACATTTACTCTGAAGAGAATTAGACAGAAACCTCTGCCACACAACAGACTACACAGTATCCCAGAAACCATCCTGGAGCCCTTCTCTCCTCAGAGAGCATCTCCATGGCTACTTCTCCCCAAACTTCTGGGCTCTATCTCTCCCTTCAGCCTCCATTGACACCTCTCACTTTGGGCCTTCTACTTCAATTCTCTTCTCACCTAGAATTCTAATGAGGGCAATAACATCTCAGGAGTGGATGGAGCAAAACCTTCTCTTTGGGTGATCTGAGCAGGAAGCCACTCCACATTGCAGGGTATATGCACTTGACACTGGCCTTGGCCATTGAGCTTCACATCCCTTACAGTCTTTAGAAGTCTGCACCACCTGATTTTTTAAGGTCATATCTGGCCTCTTGGGCTTAGACGTTTTGTGATTGGATGGGTGACAATCACATCTGTCACATCTAATCATCATAACAAAGTCAACAATGGATGTTAGCCAAAGTCAAAGCCAAAGTTAACAAAGCAAGTCAGCCATGTTTGAAGACTTTTTTTTTTTTTTGCCAGTTTTGGGGCTTGAATTCAGGGCCTGAGCCCTGTTCCTTAGATCTTCTGCTCAAGGCTAGTGCTTACCACTTTGAACCACAGCTCCACTTCCAGTTCTTAGGTAGTTAGTTGCTGATAAGAATCTCATGGCCTGGGCTGGCTTTGAACCATGATCATCAGATCTCAGCTTCCTGAGTAGCTAGTATTACAAACATGAGCCACCAGTGCCTGGCTGGAACACTCACTTACTTTTTAAGCAGAGGTGAGTATTCTTGTTAGAATCTGGAGTAATGTGCTTACATGTGGAAATTCTATTATTTATTTGAAGTATGTATTTACATATTAATTACAAGAATGTAGCATTGCAAAAGTGATGGGTTATTACAAAGGATGCTAACATTAGAATTTCAAATGTTTTTAGGTACAATGAGCATTTCAAACTGTTAAAATACATAAACTGACTCATGGTTACAATTTTAGGGGAGGTTAGTGGGGATTGAACTCAGGATCTTGAGCTTGCTAGGCAGGCAAGCTATTAGCCATGACTCCTACTGATCTATTGCTAATGTAAACGTGGAGATAACACATCAGCTACGCAATTTTATGAAGGACATTATGTGTTTTTCTAGCCAAGACATGCTTATAAAATTAAGATAATAATAAAAGCCAAAATAAATGAGATTAGATTTTTATTATAATCAGATTTTCCTGGAATTATTTTTGTATACTAGCATTTCTAACCTTAAGCAAACTAACATTAACTAAGTTGCTTAATTTTGAGTAATAAGATCTCATTTTGAGAAAAAGAACTTTTATGAGTTTTACCAAATGAGTTAAAAGCAGAATACTAAACTTCTCCCTCCCTCCCCTCTCTCAAGATTTCACAGGAAGGAAAACCTTTAACATCATGTACAGTGGAAACCACAGTAAACCTTGGATTTAGCCTTAAGAAAAATATGAAATACAGTTTTTCCCTCCTGTTTTCCCTGTATTTGATTCTTGTGCCCTGCATCTTGTATATACATTTTTCTAATTTGGGGAGGGAAAAGGAAATAATAAAATGCTGAAATAAGGATACAGGTTGACCCATTGTAACAATGGATATACAAGACACTATGTTGAAAATGAACTTTAAAACCTGGAGGCCGGGTGGCGGCAGGGAAAGAGTTGGGGAGGTGGGGAGGGAAGGGATGGTAGGGGAAAAACAAAGGAGGGGCTAACAATGCTCAATAGGAAATGTAACTGTAACCCCTCTGTACAGTATCTTTACAATTATATATATATATATTTATATATATATATAAAGAAAAATCTGAACTACAAAAACTAGAAAGCTCCAGAGAAAATAAAGTGTCTAAGAGAATTCTCACTCACTCTGCCATCAGGTTAAAGAAAGCAGCTACTCAGGGTGGACAACATTCAGTTCAGGGTCTAAAGGTGCTATTGACAGAGCTCAGAAGTTGTTGCTGAGTATCTTCACTGCAAATTTATAAAATGTAGCTAACAGAAGATTTGATAATAAAGTGATACTTGTGACAATAATAAAAAATTCAGGTTTATTGTTGTGATTACAGAAATATGCACTCTACCTGGGATACTTGACTTTTGATAAATCTTGATCATTTTTTAAAATCTAGGCACTTATAATTTAGTCAAATACAAGTTGGCACATTTCTAATTTACTTCAATTTTTCTGATACTGTCTGAATTCATTAGCAAAAATTCTGTTGATGGCCACAGCAGGAGGTTGGGCCCAAATTGCCTCATTAAAACATTCCTGCCTGAATGTGAGTTTGTCAGCTTTCCCCTGGGAACACTACAGAAGCAGAGGGCTTTGAAGGTCATGAATCTTCTCTTCTATAATTTTCTCTTCCAAATCTCCTAATATCTTAATTTACTAGCATCTATCTATCTATCCATCTATCCATCTATCCATCTATCTATCTATCTATCTATCTATCTATCTATCTATCTATCTATCTATCTATCTATCTATCTATCTATCTATCAATCTATCGCCTGTACTAGGGCTTGAACTCAGGACCTGGGTGCTGTCTCTTAGCTTTTTTACTCAAGGCTGGTACTCTACCACTTGAACCACAGCTTCACTTCTAGTTTTTTGCCAGTTAATTGGAGATAAGAGTCTCACAGACTTTCCTGCCCAAGCTAGCTTTAAACTGGCTTTAAACTCAGATCTGAGCCTCCTTGTATAGCAAAGATTATAGGTGTGAGCCACTGGTGCCTGGTACTATTGCTAATTCAGATAGGATGATTGCTTACTAAACAGGACAAGGATGTGGGTTCTCATTTTCTGCTGTCAATTAGCTATTGGTGTTCAAAACTACAAGAGACCCTTTAAGACATCATATGGACACATCTCATTGTTCAGATGAGAAAAAAGTCCTGGGAGGTGAAGGAATGTATCCATGGCCCATTAGCTCATCATGGAAGAACTAGAGCAGAATCCATTATTCTAGGGAGTAACCTTGAATTTTGTCCCAAGAAGTAAAGATGTTACTTTCTAACCCCTCTTCTTCCTTACTTAGAGCTATGCTCTTCACCAGAGTGAAGAAATACCTTCCTCCTCAAGTCTATTTATATTTCAACTTTCAATCGCTGTTGGACAGAGCTTCTGTGATCTCTTTCTAAGTATTTCCTGAGTATTTCAACCTGTGGCTGCATGAGTTTAATGAGTATCGCAGATGATCCATTGATGTTTCCAGCTTTTAGTGAACCATTTATTGTTTCAGTACTTATTACGAAATGCATTTTGGCAGATACACCTTCCCCTTAATTTTTAAACCCATGTGTATTGGAAAGGAAATCTAGTCCATGTGTTTTTGACTCATTTTCACCCTAGTCATTAGAATGTGGTTGGTCAGAGCTAACTGGACTCTATGTACTGTGCTGGGTCTTTTCATCAAGCATCCATGATCTTAACTTCTGCAAGTCATCAGCAACCAGATTGTGGTGCAGCTAATGTCCTAACTCCAGCTAGTCTAAGCTGATCTATGACACATTCTCATGCACTGTTTCTTAAGTAATTCCATATTTATATTGCTGTTTTTCTTGGATCATGATGGAAGATGGAGTTAGGTTGTATACATTGTCTTCCTTTTACAAAGGATTTAGAATAATCAGAAATGATCTTTTCTACCATTTATTGAACATTTATTATGTACCAAGCACTATAAAGTTTATGTGGATTAAATTCAGAGTAATTCAATGAGGTGGGTAGAATTATGATTTTTATTTTATTACTTTTTTTTGTCTGTTCTGGAGCTTGAACTCTGGGCCTGGGTGCTATCCCTCAGCTCTTCAGCTCAAAGCTAGTGCTCTACCACTTGAGCCACAGTGCCACTTCTGGTTTTCTGAGTGGTTTATTGGAGAGAAGATTCTCATGGACTCTTCCTACCTGGGCTGGCTTTGAACTGCAATCCTCAGAGCTCAGCCTCCTGAGTAGCTAGGATTACAGGCGTGAGCCACCGGCACCCGGCCCATTACCTTTTTTGTGTGTGTAATGCCAGAGATCAAACTTAGGGTCTTCTGTATGCATAAAGGAGGTAAGTATAACACTTAGCTTTATCTGCAGTCTATTAATTGTTTCCATTTTAAAAGACTGGAAAAACAGAGTCCCAAGATCACCGCTAGTAGGAGTAAGGACACAAATCAAAGCCAGTCAGTAGAGAAACTGATCCAGGGCTTTTTTTTTTTTTCCTGCAGTGGAGTCATTGTATGAAATTGTAGCTCTTGATCCATCACAAACTGTATTTTCTCTTTGCCTTTGAGATACTTTGGTGAATAGACCAGCCAAAATTTGCTTTCCTGGACAGCCACCTGAGTGATTTATATATGCTAAAATATGCACTCAGTAGGCACTCAGTGCCTTCATAAGAGTCCTTTGACCAAAAAGAGAACAACTGACAGATCCATCTCCTTGGAGTAGGTGTTATATTGTGTAATCTGTCCTGGAGGGTATCCTAAGACTGTATATTATTTAAGGTGAAAATCATCGCTCCTGTTGAGGGGCTCACCCACATGCTGTTGACATGATCACAGGGCCCAGACACACTCAGTGTCATTGGTGGAAGTGATGTGAGCTGTACACACACTCGATTGCTTATTGGAAGCCGGTGACTTCACAGGCAGGTATCAATGGCAAGGAGGTTGTTCATGGATCGGAAGTTGGAGAGAAGGGTCACTGCGTCTCCTCAGTAGAATAAAGTCTTGTCCTTATAAAACCTGTCCTTACTTGTTTACACCCCAAATTTCCTTTGAAATTCTGTGTCATGGAAACAGCCATGTTGTCATGCCTAGGCAGAGTTGTATGTCTGGCCTTTTTCTAAGTGTTAGTCAAATCAATGCATGCTTGGGGAAGCCAGGTGCTCCTGGATCATGTCTGTAATCCTAGCTACTCAGGAGGCTGAGATCTGAGGCTAATAGTTTAAAGTTAGCCCAGGCAGAAAAGTCCATGAAACTCTTATGTTCAATTAGCCAGCAAAAGCCAGAAGTGGAGATGTGGCTCAAGTAGTAGAGCATTCATTAGCCTTGAGCAAAAGAGTGAAGTGAAAACATGGAGCCTTTTTTTTTTTTTTTTTTTGGTCAGTCATAGGGCTTGAGCTCTGGCCTGAGAGCTGTCTCTCAGCTCTTCAGCTAGCACTCTACCACTTGAGCCACCACACCACTTCCGGTTTTCTGGTGGTTTATTGGAGATAAGAGTTTCATGGACTTTCCTAAGTGGGCTGGCTTTGAACTGTGATCCTCAGATCTCAACCTCCTGAGTAGCTAGGAGTAATGGTGTGAGCCACCAGCGCCCGGGTACATGGAGCCTTTTGACTCTCTTGACTAAGTCCTTCCAATGAGGAAAAAGTTTGACATCCAACTTTCTTTAATGCAGTCACACATTCACTAGGTACTGTGAAGGACACACTCATTGTGTTCCAGCAGTTGCCTTGTTAAGTCTCCTCGTCCTCTTTTTAGAGGAGAAAACAGAGGGCCAGGAAACAGTGCGCCCCAACTCACGTATCTTTGTCATCAAACAACCATCACTCAAACTTTAATCTTTCTAACTCTCAAGCCAAGCCTCCATCAAGCATGTAAAACTCCATCCAGCAATGAAGTCCAGTAACCTGGTAAATAAACCACAGCAGATCTAGGCACCCTGCCCATTCTCTCCCAATATCCTCTGCCAAAACAGTTCATTGGTCTTCCATTCCACCCACCAATATTCTGCAGCCACGGCCTGCTTGCTTGGCAGAGTTCAGCTTGCTAATCTGATTTAGAGATAAGGAATATCTTGCATTACTCTTCTGATTCAACAATATCCACTTTGTTTTCATGGACCAAATAGGGTGTTTTAGCTAAAATTCTTCTCTATAATTGCTTGGTTATCAGACACATCTCTCATTCTTCTAGGTTCAGATACTCTGGAAGAGCCAGACAGGCTAATAAAGATAAGCAGGTGCAAAAGAAGGCAAAGAAGAAAGAATATTTCCTGTAACAGCATCTGAATCTTTCAGGATTTCAGACATAGATGTTCAGCCAGTGGGCAAACTAGAACATTTCAAGATTTAACACAATTTCTCTCTGTCTCTCTCCCCTTCTCTTCTTCCCTCCTTCCCTCCCTCCCCTCTCTCTTTCTCTCTCTTTCCCCCTCTCCTTCTCTCCCTCTCTCCCCACCTCTCTTGCAAGTGCTCAACCACTTGAGCCACACATCCAGCCCTTTTTGCCTTTAATTTATCTTTCAGAAATGGTCTCATTTTTTCCAGGACTAGCCTTAGATCATGATTTTCCTACCTATGCCTCCTGAGTAGCTAGAATTACAGATGCTCACCACCATGGCTGCCTGATTTGTTGAGAGAAACGTCTTGTTAACTTTTTGCGTGGGCTTGCCCTCAAATCATGATCTTACCAGTCTCTTCCTTCTGAATAGTTAAGATTATAAGTGTGTACCTCGCCTTAATAAAATTCCTTCAAAAGCAAAATGATACAGTGAGAGAAACAGTAAACTGGAACTATAAGTTCAGAAAGGATAGTGCAAAATAAGAGCTAACCTATAATTCATTTTAAGACTTTGTCACATTCAAGAGTGCTTCCTAAGTATCTAGCAATAGATACAACAATTAAGACACAATTACTATCAGGGACACAGGCATGCAAACAAGTAACAATCTACTATGCTAATCATGCTAATAAGAAATATTTGTACGGAATGGAAGGACAAAAAACAATGAATTGTTCTGGAGATCCTTGGGATATTGAAATAAAGTTTTGAAGGACAAGTAGGAGTTCATCACATTAAAAGATGAAGAAAGAATTCTAGTCAGAGAGGATTCCACTTGCAAAGTCTTGGAAGTCAACATGAGCGCGCGCGCGCGCACACACACACACACACACACACCATGGGTTGTGTAGAGGTCTGATGAGGGCTGTTAAAGACCATGACAGTACACAGACAGGGTGTGTGCCCATCTGGGAGGAATCAGTGTCTTCCATGTTCCAGTCTCAGAGTGATGTTTAGGGTTCATTGCCAGCAACGCATTCCCTCTTGCATTCTTGATGTATTTCCTAGGGTATGTGTCAAGTCTAACGATGCTGTGTGTGAATGAATATATGCTAACAAAAGAATAATACAAGGAGAAAGGGTCTTATAAATGTCACATCACTGTCCATTTTCATGTGATATATGAAACAGCAGACATTTTCTGCTCTCATAAATTCAGAGAGAAGCCCAAGTTTGAGACCTGTTTACCAGGGCTATTGGGTTTGGTGAACAAAGCATTCTTATTTGCTCTGGGGGCCTTTTTATCACTATATTATTAAGTTCTCATGGAATAGATTTGGTGGTCTAAGCAAGTCCTTGGAGAGCTGGGCTATGCAATAGAAGTTCAAAGCCAGCTGTAAGTGTGTGTGTGTGTGTGTGTGTGTGTGTGTGTGTGTGTTTGCCTGGGCTGCCTGGCACTGCTATCTGGCAGCCCCTGGAAAAGCTGCCTACTACTTATTTTCTTGCTAACAACGTAGTTCCCTTGTAGTAGGCTTTCTGCAAGCCTTAAGATGTCATGGAGGTGCTGGTGGGGGTCTGCTGTACTTGGCCAACTTTACTTGAAGCAGAAAGGATGCTGAATTCAATACTGGGGACTGCTTTCAGGATGTGAGTTCTCTCTGTGATCATTTTCCTGGGCTGGACTTCAGAGGACTGCAGTGTTTTCTCAAATTTGCCAAGATGAGCTTGTGAAATAGACAAAAAGAAGCTTTAAAACTACATATATTTATTTTTTATTATCTTTAATAGTTGTACAAAGGAGTTGCCAGTCATGTCCTTTTTAGAGCATATCTGTAGTGGATAGGGAGACAGAGTTGCTACTCATACCAACAGTAGATTAAATTTTTTATTTCCTTTTAGCCCAGGTGGCCATTGAGGTATAAGCAAAAGTACTAGAGTGGTGTCTTTGTTGAGAGAATTTGTATTCCTCTTTCTATTCTTCCTATGCCTTGTTTACAAGCATAACCTGATGCCTTTGTGTGTTTTGGCAGCCAGGTTGGATATGAGGCAAGCTTGAAGATGGAAACTACGTACTAAGGATGAAGAAGAGAACAAAAAGCCTGTGTCCCCGATGACACAGAAAACTCGCATCCTACCTATTTACTGTCTACTTCTAAACTTCCTGTTATGTAAGAGAAAGAAACCCCTTCATCTTGGGTGAGCCTTTCTGACTTGGGTTTTCTTTTATATGCAGCTAATGGAAACAGGTTATCTCCTTCCACTATAAATCAGCTTCTTTCTGCCTGTAACTCCAAAAAAAAGGTGTGGTAATAATGAAGTTGGGATTTAGGGATCTGGCTGACTGATGTAGCATGCTGGCTCCACCCTTCACCAGCTTATGACCCTGAGCAATTGCCTTCACTGGCTCATGTCTTGGTCTCCTCAAATCGACACTAGAGATAATTGACAGCATTTACTTTCTAGGATGGTTGTAAAGATCAAGGTCAAAGAGGTAGCATTCTCCAGGTGCTAGCAGTTCATGACTGTAATCCTAGTTATTCAGGAGGCTGAGAGCTGGAGGATGGAAGTTCAAAGCCAATTGGGGGAGAAAAGCTTCTGAAAATAACCAGCAAAAGGCTGGACTGGAGATGTACTCAAGTTGTAGAGTGCCATCTAAGAGAGCAAGTACAAGGCCCTGAGTTCAAACCATCAGACCAGCATAACTTTGTAAAGTGTTTTGGCTTTGTCTAGTACTGAATACTCAGAAAGTATGAGTGATTTGGTTGCTTTATTTTAAATTCCAAGTCTGTGAACCCAGAGATACCCCAGGGAAGAACTGGAGCTGTTCTAGCTTGGGAAGATCCAGATGGTCAGAAATTATGGGGCCTTTGGATTGGTGTGGCTTGGGTCTCACGCCCACCATTGGTGGTGGTGGTGGTGGTGGTTGAATGTGGATGAGTGTAGCTAGAAAGAGGTGAGTAGCTGAGGAGGCTGGGAAAATGGAGGCCAAAGCTCCTCCAGGCTCATTCTCTGGCTTGTGAAGATGTGGAGGAAATGCAGACTTGCTAAGCCCTTAGAATCTTATTTAGCAGTGGCTTAAGAAGTGGTTGCTCTCTGTGTTCCCTGAAGTCTTTAGAGTCTTTGTTATACCAGGTTCAGGTCTCTCTCTCTCTCAGAGCTGGGGCAGTTCCTGAAGTCCTTGCATGGTTACAGTCATGGCCTCTGCCCTTTCACCACACTGGTGATGGACACAGTGTGACAACAATGTTGACTATTGAGACTCTTTTTTGGGGGGGGAGGGGAGGGGAGGGGTCCAGTCCGGAGGCCTGAACTCTGGGCCTGGGTGCTGTCTCTCAGCTCTTCAGCTCAAGGCTAGTGCTCTACCACTTGAGCAACAAGCGCCACTTCCGGCTTTTTTCTTTTTGCTTATGTGGTGCTGAGGAATCGAACCCAGGGCCTTATGCATGCAAGCAAGCACTCTACCACTGAGCCTCCTTCCCAGCCTCGACTATTGAGACTCTTACTGGGTGTGTTCATCATATCATTCCAGAGTCTATGTTCTGATGAGTTGGTAGCCAGGATCTTGCTGGCCTTGGAGGACTGGCCTAACCTCTCCCAGATTAGCTAATTCTTAAATGATCCTCCCCCACCACCTCCCCACCCCCATCACCCCCAGGAGTCTTACTCACCCAACTCCAAATCCTCTACCAACATTGTCTCCCTGCCTCATGACCCCAGTTATAACAGACAGCCAATACAGCCTCTGGGTCCTACAGGTTGCCAAACTACCCCGACTAGCCAGTTGTGAACACACTTACCTCCCTTGTCCCTCCCTGCCACAATCACAGTGAAGATCTCGCTCTCTTTCTCTCTTCACTCCAGGAAGGCTTGGGTAGCTGAGCCTCTTGAGCTAGAGATCTGTGGATAAATGGATTTCTTTCTTCTTGGTCCTCATTTCCATATATGTGTTCCTACCATCTCTAATTTAAAAAAATCTATTTATTTATTTCTATTGTAAAGATGATGTATAGAGGGGTTATAGTTACATAAGTCAGGTAATGAGTACATTTCTTTTGGAATAGTGTTAGCTCCTCTCTCATTTTCTCCCAGATTTTCTTCTCCAGAGTCCCTCTCCCCCAAGTTGGATAGTTAATTTCCAAAGTAGTATCTAATGAGTATCACTACTGATTGGTTCACCCTTTGTTTCACTGATTCTGTGTTTCTCCTTTCCCTCCTCAACTCAGATAAACTTATATACAAGATAAAGGATATACAATCAAAAATAGAGACAAGAGAGAATAAACCAAATAGAAAGAAAATGAAAAAAGTATCACAAACAGTACAATAAAAAAACCCTTCTGTTTCTATTTCTTGGAGTTCATTTTGATAAACATCATTTCATATGTTCATATGCACATAGCTATTAAGCCTTTATAATCTTCTCCTAATAATATCTTCCTTTGCTCTCACTGTGTGAACATTTAGAGCCCTGTTTAATTTATCATGTCCAAGTATAATTTTTTGTCTTTTACTATTCATTGTGTTTATTTGTAGATTTACAGGCACATTCTAATTACTACAAATGAAGGAAACCATGCAACCTATGTATCTTTGGATCTAGCTTACTCCGCTTAATATAATATTTTCAAGTCTTTCCATTTCCTTACTAATGGGGCAATGGCATTCTTTCTGATGGGAGCATAGAATTCTATTGTGTAAATATACCTATATACCACCTTTTCTTGATCCATTCGTCCATGGAGAGACATTTTCTTTTTTTTGGTTGTGGTGCTTGAATTCAGGGCCTGAGCGCTGTCCCTTGAGCCTCTTTGTGCTCAAGGCTAGTGCTCTACCACTTGAGCCCACAGTGCCACTTCCAGTTTTTTTGCATGGTGAATTGGAGATAAGAATCTCACGGGGACTTTTCTGCCCCGGCTGGTTTTGAACCATGATCCTCAAAGCTCAGCCTCCTGAGTAGCTAAGATTACAGGTATGAGCCACTGGCACTGGCTTTGAGGGGCATTTTAAGCAAACACACCCAAGGACCTTTTTAAAACTGAATGTGTGTGTCTGTCATGGTGGCCTATGACTGTCATTTCAGCTACTTGGGAGGTTAAGGTAAGAGAATCAAAGTTTAAGGCCAGTTTAGACAAAGTCAGTGGGAGACACTCTGTGGAAAACAAATTAAAAGCAAAAGGATTGGGGGAATGGTAAAGTGAGACTCAGAATTCAATTTCCAGTACTTCCAAAAACCAAAACAGTGTATGTTACACATGACTGAAAGTGTACAGAAGTCTTCAAAAATTCAGGCTTGGATTTAACTTCCCTTAAGTCCCATTTTCCCCACAGGTATGCATAAAATATGCCGGCTTTCGTGACGTTCCCGGTCCTGTCTGCTGAGTTCTCACCAGCTGTGACATAGAGGCCTGGGAGGGACTTCTGCAAGGGCTGTCACTCCACTGGAGATCACATGGTTGTTGTTGTTTGTTATATTTTATCAAAGTAACTCTCCTGGCAACCTACTTTGTGCCATAAAGACGATGTTAAAAAATATTTTAAGAGCCATTTTTCTTATATCTTAACAACCAAGAAATTTCTCAAAGAGTTTATAGCTCTATGGTGATCTTGGCATCTTAAAGCATGCTCAGAAAGGCTATGACTGATGATCAAGATCATGGCGGGTGTGTGTGTAGGGGGAGGTCAGCAGAGTGTAGAGACTCTTGGAAAAAATGAATGAAGCTAACCTTCCACCAGTTCCTAAAGACCCTGGTGCTGATGAGTAAAAGAAGACAATGAAAAATACTCATTAAAATCATTTATATGTTCATTTAACTAAGCTCTTCCTATAATTCTTGTGTGCCACCCAGAATGACCCCACAGACACAGACTTATCTTCAACTCTTGGTCTGAGGCTTCTTCATGGGATAACCTGTATGATGAGAAGCTGTTCAAGTGCAGCCTGTGAACTCAGCCCTGGTATGTCACTGGGGAGGTGTGAAGAAGCAGAGTTATGTCAGCAGTCCCCTTCACAGACCCATCTGTCTGCATTCTGTTGGGCAGGAGGCCTCAGAGGAAATATGGCCTCTCCTTCTTGCCAGTTCCAGGGAAACCAAATGGGGCTTTGTCAGCAAGTGGAAGATCAAAGAGCCATCACGCCTCACCCCCGAATAGAGCAGCTTTGGAGATGGTTCTGCTGAGCACCTCTCTCCCTCTATGAGAGCTGTGATGACATCTCCCTTTCACATTGTCCTCTGAAGGTTTGAGAGAGATCTGGATCACTGGCAGAGTTTTCAAAGTCATTAGAAAGGTCCACTGGTTCTCACCACAGAAAAATAATGAACACCGAAATAATGAACACATAAAAATGCTAGTTAATGTGATTTAATCATTACGTGTATACATGTTTTGAAATGGCCAGACTGTATCCTATATATGTTACAAAGATTGCGCATCAATTCTAAAACAGCAAAACCCACCAGGCCTCAGTGGCTCATGCCTGTAATCCTAGCTATTTGGCAGACTGAGATTGAGGGATTCGTGGTTTGAGAACAACCTGGGCAGACAAGTACTCAAAATCCCTTGTCGATGGAAGCTGGGTGTAGTAGAATTTGTCTGTTTTTCTGGCCCTGATGGGAAGTCAAATGTAAGTAGATTGCTGCCTAATATGTGCCTGGACAGGGACTGAGACCCTATCTTGAAATGAAAACATCTGTGAAGAGATAGATGGACCTGGGAAAGTTATATAAGTGAAGAATGTCAGGCCCAAGGAGACAATGGGTGCAGGCTCTCTCTCGTATGTGGAAGCTAGAACTAATTAATAAATGCACAAGTAAACGCATATGGAGTTGTATGCAAGCACAGGTAATCTCTCCTAAATGGACTCATGTAAAATGAAGTATCTTCCCTGCCCCATACTACCCTGAGATGAGATCTCACTGAATATTTTCTCTAGCATTAGCAAATAGGAAATAATACTGGGAAAGAGTCTAGCCTACCTCCAGTGAAAGTTCCAGTCTAAAATGTCTATGGTTAGATTATCTTTTTCCTTGCACAAATTGTAGGAAATTGCTGTACAAGATTTGTGAGCAGCTACTCCTTTCTTCTTTGCCTTTGTCTTTGTTTTCTTCCTCAACAGTACCGGGGTTTGAACTTAAAATCCTGCACTCACTAGGCAGGCACTCTGGCACTGAGCCATGCTTCCAGTCCTGTTTTGCACTGATTACTTTTGAGATAGGGTCTTGGTTCCCACTTCGGTATGTACTTGGGTCATGATCCATCTGTTTTAGGCTTCCAGTCATAGCTAAGATGACAAGTGCATACCATTATGCCTAGCTTCTTTCTATTGAGATGGTGTCTTGCAAACTTTTCTTCCTGGGCTGGCTTAAGATCACAATCTTCCCAATCTCAGTCTCCCATGCAGTTCAGGATGACAGGCAAGCACCATTCTACAAATCTGTGGGTTCTGAAGGTATCTTACAATTTTTCTGTCCAGCCTGGCACTGAATTGTAATCCTTCTTTTCCTCTCTCCCTCTTCCTCTCTCCCAATCTTTGGTAGTGTGGATTAAGTCATGCTTATAATCCAAGTCCCCTTTAATAATTTGTTAGAGCTAGAAGTAGAGTATGAGGTATGGAAATGCAAGCAGGAGAACTTTAGAGTCACCAGAAATATTAATTTCTGAACTCCACCTCTAGAAACTCTTTAAACTGATGTAGAAGGAAGCCTGGGCATGACAATTTATAGAACTCTGTAAGTCTTTCTAATGTTATGTCAAGATTGTGAACTTCTGTCTTAAGTAGATGCAGATTTGGTTACATAGTTGGTTTGATTTGTTTCCACATTGACAATATCTAATAAATTCAGCCATCATGTTGAAAGTTTGGGATAGATATGACCTAAAAGACACAGTTTTTATTAGTGGGTGAATTTATTATAGCAGGATTAAAATATTCAGAACAACACAGAAAAGTAAATAGACCCAATTGCTTTTATAGATTTTCCATCACATGCCTTCATGCTTTACCTTCAATCTATGGGTCTGTGTCAAACTTGCAATCATGCTATAGGCAAAGCTCAGTGTAGGCTGATGAAGTTCCTGGACTGTGAGATCCAGAAATCTACACTGTACAAATTCAGACATGGTCCTGAGACCACTGGCCCACTAGTGGAGTGTGAACTCAATTCCTTGGAACACATCCAGCAAATTACTTTTGGCAAGATTCCTGAATCTGCAACAGGATGCTCCCCTTGACATCTGCATTACCCATCTAAGAAGGTGAGCAAATAACTGTGAAATAAAGTTAGGTCTCCTGACCAATTAAAGAGGTGTGTTTCAGAGAAACCCCCATGCAGGCCATCTACTGTCTATTGTTTCCAGCAGATACACATTTTTGGTGTTCTGGGTTACTGATGGATGGGTGATCAGCTTGGAAGCTGGAAGGTAATGTAGCTGGGGTTCCAGCTGGGATGTTTATTAACAGTCTGAGTAAAGGAGGTCAGTTAACCTGTGAACAATTACGAGTAATGCTGTTAGACTGAACAGAACCCAGGCTTGGTATTCTGCCTTTTGTTTCTATCACACACGTGGTTTGCAATGCTCCTTTGAGAGCTGTGCCCCAAGACTATTCATTATTGAAGCACTAGAGAGCCACAGCTATACCTGGAAGGCTTCAGGACATGGTGTTTGATGTTGCTGTGCTTGCATTTAGTACAAGACTTTCTTCTTGGCCTTACTGTTATTGACACATTGGACCAGATAATTTTTTTGTTGTTGTGGAAGGGTTGTTCTGTGGATTGCAAGATATGTAGTAGCCCTGTTGTTTCTACCTACCAAGAACCAATACCATTCCTCTTGTTGTGACCATTAAAGATGCCTCCAGACATTGTTCAGTGTCTCCTAGGGGTGGAATTGGAAGTAGAGACTGGAAGATAAAATCACCCTACTTGAAAACCAGTGAGAGGTTCTCCCAATTTTGTCATATTAGAAAAATACTCAGAGACAGAATAATGATTCTCAGTTATCTCCTAAATGTCATTCACGGGACATGAGATTGTCTTTTCTTCACCTGACACAAATATACAACAGCTTTTGTTGTTGTTGTTGTTGGTCAGGGGGCTTAAACTCTGGGCTTGGGCGCTGTCCCTTAGCTCTTCAGCTCAAGGCGAGCACTCTACCAATTGAGCCACAGTGCTACTTCTACAACAGCCCTTTTTTTTTTTAAAAAAAAAAACAACTATGTTTCCATTTTATAGTGCTCAACACAGCAGTCTATTTACATAATGGGTTCTTGGTAATATCTGTTAAATGAAGAAAAGGATTCACTCTTCCCTCTCCTTTGTCCCTGTGGTAGGGGCGGGCTTCTGGGAACTGAATTCAGGCTGATAACAAGCAAATCAGATCATGCCATGTTTCTAGGTGTTGTAGCAGGGTCCAGCTACAGATGAAGCGTACACAAGGTGAATCTCTGGGACTTGTTAAGAATGTGAGATCGAATACACTGAGCTCAGCTTTTGTTGTTGTTTTTCCTGCTCATTTTGAGCCTGTACTCTCCAAATATTACAGCCATCTTGCCATTCTGAGCCATCCTAAGACTGGGCTTGAGAGTCAAGCAACAGTGGCACAGAACCCAGAGGTAAAAAGGCAGGAACTCAGATTCTGATTTGTGTCCCTTGGCCCAGTGGCATTCAGTAGTGTTATTTCCAGTCCAACTGCCTCTGGATCTTTAGTTGTTTGAGGTAATGCATTCCCACAGGCTTATCTGTTTCCATTCTTACTTATTTTTGTTCAAGCTAGTTTAGGTTGTGCTATCTATCACTTAGGATCAAAGGAATGTGCTTTTAGCCAAAGCTCTACATGAATGCTGGCCTGCTGTGTGGGTCATAGTGCCTGATAAGGCTTGGTGTACATGTTGATTTAGGGTACAGAATCTGGGCATTGAAAGTGCTTTAGAAATAATAGTGTGGCTGTCACCTAATGATGATATCCTCAGTCAGGAGAACCCCTGCTCAAATGTGTCTGGATGGTCAGAACTTGCTTTAATCTGTGACTTCTAATGTGAGCCTTCTCTGGTTGTTAAGGAGTCCCTATTTTTAATAACTCAAACCTGTTTCTATGTTTAAAACCTGCTTCTATTTTTATTGTCAAACCTACTTCTGAGAAACATCCACCCTTGAATAGTTAAACAGACAAACAATATTCAACAATAAAGACAAATCGCACATCTATTTGGGTCAATCTTTTCTTTTTTTTTCAGAGTTCTAAAAAGAACTTTATTTAATAAAAAGAAATTTCTCACCTGGATCTTTCCCCCCTCTTTTTAAAATGAATTTGCTTTCACATATATAGTGTATTTATAGAACATTTAGAAAGAATAGAATTAGGGCATAATTCTACCAATTGAATGCACAATTTCTTTTTTTAAGGGAAGGGGTAACACGTTTGACAAGAAATGTACTCATTACCTTACTTATGTAACTGAAACCCCTCTGTATATCAACTTGACAATAAAAAAAGGAATGCATCCTATCTACACCACACACACACACACACACACACACACACATTAGGGGTCAATCTTTTCTATTTCAACCACTCTCCAGTACTTCTAGTTTATCCTGAAAAGTCACGGTCCCAACCTTGGCAGAAAGCAGAGCCTTTGAAGTGATGTAAACCCAAGCTTGTGACCCACCTTCCTAGCTGGTGAGCTGTGGCTTTAGAAAAGCTCTCCATCAGATGGGGCAGATGGGGACCACATGCGCTGTCCCATGGTGTCATGGTAAAATTCTAAGGAGTAAAAGTTGTGATGTGGTTTTTAGCTTTTAATCTAGTATCTGACATTTTGTTATGCTTTGTTCCATAAATTATCAGTATCTTTATCACCTTGCTCCTCTCCTTGGGGTCATAACTGTAGAGTATTCTCTTAAAATATAGTCTCCAAAATTCAACCCCATATTCCAGATGGGATCTCACCAGTCTGATATTTTGACATCTCTTGTTTGGTTTATCTGAGGCCTTTTCTCATTTGTGTTCATCATTCAAGTTGGCATGGGTGGTCCTAACAATAACGTTGTCAGGTCACAAGGAGGGCAGATTCCATGCAGCCGTTTCTCTTGCCATGTTGTGGATAGAAATCCACATTGTCAAGAATATGATCTTTGCCTGGTGACTTTCAGCACAGAGGTTCAGCCTCTGGAGTTCCTGGCTGCCCGAAATCAAGGCTACATCTAAGTACCGCTCATGAGGCCTGTTTATCTTTCCATAGCATAGCTTGCTGGCTTGAGGGAGGAGGAAGCTGATGTTTCCATTGGCAGATTGTAAGTCCCAAGGAATGAAGCAAACTGATTGTGTGATAGGGGACATCTAGGAAAATAAGCTCAGGACAGTACTTGCTGTCTACATAGAGATTGTCAAGGCTAAAGCAGACTCTTTAATGTCCAGCCAATGTTTGTAGTTTGTGAAAAATGTTTGTGTAAAAGTCCTTGCTGACTGCACATTGCCTCTGTAAGGAAAACTCTCCCAATTATTCATACATGGTCCAACATGAAAAAATTTTAATAGCTACCACATATTACATGCTGTTATAATAGGAGAAGTAATATGGGCTCATTTGTCCAACAGCTACAACTCTTGTATTATCATCCCTATTTTACAGATGAGGTCTGAGGCTCAGAGGCTTTTCTTGTGTACCAGGTCAGACAGCCTAAGAACAAGTAGCATCTGGCTGTCCAGCCCCATAGAGTATGCTCACTCTTTGTGATCACTTGGCTATGACAAGATGCCTAGACAGGTAAGGAGCTCCCAAGAGCAGCTCCTTTGTAGACTCAGCAGAAGACTGAGCTCTAACCTTTATGTCCTCAGCTCTGGGAATCCCTCTACAGCCTGTCTTCAGATCTCCCTCAGTCTAGTTTGTCTATTTACCGTGGAAGGGGGAAGGCCTGCTCTGTCTATTAAATCTCAACACTCTGTCAGGGCCATAGCTTCTTTGTTCATACTTCTCTCTACTTGTTCCTCCCTCATGGGAGATAGGACCCTGCTCCCTTTTGTTCTGTTAGCCCTTCTTTTCTCTGCTTATACCTTACAGGTGCCCACCCTCTCCACCAACACATCCAATGACTAGCCCTGTCTTCTGTACCTTTAAGCGGTAAATGCTCCAGTCTAGGAGCAGAGAGAATGGGATTAAGTCACATCACCATTGCCCTTGAGGCTTGAGTCATCACACAGAATCTGAGCATCAGGTTTTATTGGAGGTGTAGAAAGGAGTGGAAAGGGAAAGAAAGGGAAAGGAGAAGGAGTGGGGTCAACAGCTAGGGAGGAGAACTAGAGAGACAAGGAGGAAAGGGCCCAAGGCTGGCTGGATGAGCTCAGTGGCATGTTAAAACAATTTGGTAGTAATTGTGAATCACAAGCCATTTGTTATGGCAGAAACAAGAGAGCAGGTCTGCAGGTGCTGCTTGGGTTCTGGGCCGCAGAGGGACTATTGCAGTATCAGTTACCTTGTGCAGGAGGAAAACAGCATGCGCTGATTTCCAGAGAAATCCCCAGTTTGTAACAAAGCATGGGCTTTTCCAGCTCTCGGGTTCAAATTTCTCTCCAGGGGAACTCCAATCTCCCCCCGAAACTTGTAATGAAAATAAAGTGTTTAGAAGATGTATTTGAATTTCCTGTCAATTAGGACATTTGTTAGTTCAAAGGAAGAAAAGCTGAGGCTAAAGGGAGCTGTAGTTTCATGGTGGTGGGGGTGGTGTTAAATTATACTACAGTTCCAGTGCAAACTCTTGTTGGAAAGGTTTATAGAAGACTGATCACAGCACTCTGCCATGGTTGAGACTGGATGGGGTACACAAAGGAAGGAGACTGCCCAATATCTACAGCATCTACAGGAGAAATTTGGAAAACAACCCCCCCCTCATCCCTTCAAACAATAGAAAACTGTACAGCACATTGTAGTATTAAACGAGAGTCCTGAGTCTACCTTCTGCTCCAAGTGCAGACCTCATTTCCTCCGGGAGGCGTTCCCTGGTTTCTCGGGGTTGATAAAGCCACTTGTTTCCATAGTAACTTGTAGGTTTGTTGTTGTTGTTTAATTTTAGTGTTGATCACAGTTTGCAATGATATATTTATATATTATACAGAAGTATCCATATAGATATATGTGCATATCTATATAGATGATATATTTATATGCGCTTCCTATATGTATACATAATTATATACACATCTATGATTTAACAAGGAAGTTATTCCTCTCTGGCTCATCAGACTATAAACTCCATAAAGACAAGATTACTGTCTACCATTGTATTCCCCAGGATCTCACACTAATTCCAGGCGTAGAGTTGCTGTTCTGCAAATGTCTTTGAGATAGGAAACCGTTAGGAGTTTGGAGAAGAGAAAGCTCACTGTTATTGGACTCTTCTGGCTGTTTTGATGAATAGAACTCACTCTGACCAGGCCTCACTCTGACCAGGCTTCCCTAATGAGGAATTGTGGAACTTTCTCTTAGGTCCTAATATCAAGAAAGACTGCAGTTCCCCTTAAAAAAAAAAAAACAACGCATCTGTTTCCATGCTTTTAGAATCTGTGAATCCTACATAGAAAGACATTTTCCTCTTTACTTTGGCTTTTAGAAAGCTCAGAGGCAACATTCTTACCTATTGCTACATTATATTTTAATGTACTGTGTACTAAACTTGCCCCTGATTTCCAACATTTTCTTAACCTTTATTTATTAATATTGTACATTTAATTATTTTATAGTAATGCTGAATTATGACATTATAAAAAAGTAGATTTAGCTGTGTGCTGGTGGCTTATGCCTATAATCCTAGCTACTCAAAAGGCTGAGATCTGAGGACTGTAGTTCAAAGCCATCTTGGGTAGGAAAATTTGTGAAACTCTTATCTCCAATTAATCACAATAGAAGCCATAAGTGGTGCTGTGGCTCAAATGGTAGAGTGCTAGCTATGAGCAAAAGGAATCCAGGGAGAGCCAAGCCCCAAGACTAGCAAAAAAAGATATGTAATGTGATGGAAAATAATGGAATCATCTCCATTCCTCTTCCACCTGAGCAAATAAATGCGTTGGCCACCTTGGAAGAAATCCCGAGACCAGGGCCACATCTAGTTCTGACAGCCTTGGCAGACACAGATGTGGAAACCTTGACATCCCCTAATCAAGATAGGACAGCTCCCCCCCAACCTCCCTCTCACCCCGCCTCCATCTGCCCCACCTCCCTCTCACCCCCGCCTCCATCTGCCCCACCTGACTTCATTTTTCAGCCTGATAACAAAGGACCCTAGTTGTCATGGTGACATGCCATATTCTCTTCAGCTTGGCTGAGGGAGACTTGGTTGCCCTCCCCCAGGTTTTCTTTCCAAATAAAGCCTGTTGGTCTGTTGAGTTTATCTTTGTGCTCTTTTTCATTTCTTACATAATGTAAATTAGCTAATTAAGTAATAATAATTACAAATGCCAAGATTAAAGCATGATAAAGTGCATATACCATTGATGCTTTCAAATGAATGCAGGCTTTGTTAACTACTCTTCTATTGGACATCCTTTCTAGGAATTACGTTATATAGAAGCCTGGGAAAAGATATGACAGAATGAAGGTTCTAGTCAGGAACAGAAATAAATAAATAAATATATATAGTACATATATTTATAAATGTTTATATATAATATATATTATATATTAAATATATATGTATATATGTATATACATATATATGTTATATATATATATATATATATATATATATATATATATATATATATATATATATATATATATATATATATGACCATAGCTCCTCTAATGAAGTGAAGAAGGTGAGGAGGGAGGATCACAAGTTTGAGAGTGGCCTGGACTACACTTAGTGTTGGAAGCATAGCTCAAGGGGTAGAATACTTGCCTAGTAAGTACAAGTCTCTTGAGTTCATTTCCCAGTAACACACTACCACTACCATCACCACCAAAAAACAAAACACCTTTCTACCATCATGCTCTTAATCCTGAGATATTATTATAAGGACATTTAAATCTCATGTAAGTTTTATTTTATGTGTGTGTGTGTGTGTGTGTGTGTGTGTGTGTGTGTGTGTGTGTGCTTACACTGAGGCTTGAAATCAGAGTCCTGGGTTCTAGCTTAGGTTTTTTTTTGCTCAAGACTGAGGCTCTACCACTTGAGCTATACTTTCACTTTTGGCTTTTTATTAGTCCACTGGAGATAAGAGTCTCATGGATTTATCTGCCCAAGATGGCTTCAACCAATGATTCTCAGATCTTAGCCTCCTCAGTTGCTAGAGTTACAGGTATGATGGTACTTGCTTAAATCTTTCAAAATTGCTGGTGAGGAGAAGTTGATTTTAAGTTCCTTCTCTACCCTCTGTGCTTTGATTTCATGGCACCAACTAATCTCCTGACAATGAGTCTGATGTGTCTCACATTGATCCAAGTGGGGCAGCCATGTTAGTATTAAGTTTTAGTTACAATGGAATAAAACTTGTTGCTATATTCTCCCAAGGGAAAAATATAAAGGAATTAATGTCCAACTATTCTCTGTCACCACCCTGTGGGCCTAAAATGAAAACAATAATTTTAAATCATGTGTTCTCCCAACCAAATAACCACAGTCTGCTCCCACTATATGTTTGGTTCTATAATTGAATTATTTTGAAGAAATTCAATAAAATGTATTCTATGGTATTGTTTTTGTATTTTACTGTATTAAGCCATTCCAGATGGTGACTGAACAACATATTTTTGAAGTCTTTAATTTATTTTCTCCAGTTCAATAGTTACATTGCAAAGCTTTTGGAACATCTTAAATTGTTGTAGACTTTTGGCACTTTACCCAGTAATTGTTTACCAAAACCATTCCTAGTAACTTTAGTCGAAAGATTTAGCAAATATTAGTACATTTCTAAGGAAGATATTAATGGATATTGAAGCTATTATTTTGAGAATTAAGTGGCAGCAATTATGGCAAGGTCTGGCAAATTGCTAAAGACCCACAACTATAGCTAAATCTACAGCTTGTTGGAAGGTCAAAAGAGTTTAGATAGACTCTTGATGTACACATCAGCTTGGGGTCTTTGAGACATTCATTTGGTAGGCCACCAGGGTCCTATTTGTATGAAGTCTGCAAAGACATCCTAGAAAAATATTGGAGAGGCGGCATTGGAGATTTGGAATTACTGTGTTCAACGAGAAAAATCCCTGCCTGAGCCAATGAAGAAAGGTGTTGGGAGTTTAAGGAATTCCTAAGAGCATAAAAGGATCACATATGAACTCTTTTCTGAGGTCAGTTCTTGGTCCACTAGAAAGAGACTTTCCATGGGCAGGTCCCCTAGGAATATATCTCAAGATGGAAGACTGAAAACACTGAGATTCCTAATGTTTTGAGAGGCATATATAGAAATGCCCACTGGTGTGGCATGTAGTCTATAAATGTAGCCTGATCCTTCCCAAAGACATGGCTTACCCCAGTCTGGAGTTATCTCCCTGCCTAAACTTTCCAAATTAACCATCCTACTGTTCACAGAGTGGTCCCAACCGTTATCTACCTACAGAATTATATCTGAAAACTCAGAAACAGGAAACATTTGGAATGAAGAGTTTGTAATGAGAGTAGAGACAAAGGTTGTTGTTGGTGACAGCCAAGGTTAGTATGTGTTATTGTGAGTACTCAGATGCTCGAGCTAGACTCCTGAAGCTCACAGCCTATATCTGACACTTATAAGCTGTATCATCTCTGGTAAGTTATTTATCTGCCAGTTTCCTCCTCTATAAAACTTAGAAAATCATAGCACTTTTGTCCAAGTCTTGTTAGTATTTGTAAGGCACATATAACAGTACCTTATATACCATCTTATATACTACGTTCTTGCTTATTCAATAATTTGAGGAGGTAACGTATGCTCCTGGGTTATAGAAAAGTGAAATATGTTGAAATGTGTTAAAGAACATTCTATCAGCTTTAGTGATGATGATTTGAAGACAGAAGAGACAAGAACAGATGAGAGCAAGTCACAAAGGGAATCTCCAAACTGGAAGCTGTAGGGCTAATATTACAGTGGCAGCTCCAGGAAGGAAAAAAACAAATCTGGTAGCCTTTGTGAAGACAAATAGGCAAACATGGTGATAGATTGGTTTGGGGAAATGAATTAAGAAATAAATGATTCTAAGCTTATGATCTTGGGGAATTAGAAAGATGATGGTACTGTTGACAATTGGGAAGTTTGGAAAGAGTGCTTGTTTCCACAGGAAAGACAGGAAGCTCAGGCCATGTCAGTATGGAAGAAACAAATGAGCCATGAGAGCTAAGCTTGAGATGGCTTGTGCGTTTGATAGATGGGCTACAGCTGAATCAACTGTAATGTTTCATTAGGATGTCTAAGGTATCTGTGATGTCCCATGCCATGGTCTAGTGGATTTGCCATCTACAAACACATCCATTATTTAGATTAGGTTTGTCATTGAGGTCTTGCTTCTTCCTAGAGGCATGCCCTGTATGAATAATGTTGGAGGGCAGATGGTATATTATGCTCTAACATATTTATTATGTATGATCTATGTGTATATGTACATGCACAGCTTAAAGCAATATGTATTTCCACCAGAAAAAGAATATGGCTGAAACATATGATGGTTTCATCTTTATTTGAACCATCTGCCCATTATAAGAGAATAATTCTTGCCATTCTATGGTGATTTCAGGATTGTTCTGAGCTCTTCATATGTGTGTACTTATCTCATCATCACAACAACCTTCAAGTGTATGAACATTAACTTCATACTAAGAGAGAACAGTTAGACACAGAGGAGACTAGTGCTATTTTATTAGATTCAATAGAATTCACAGACAATGTTCATGTGCAAGTGATTTATTAAGGAAGTGCTCCCAAGAGGACCCATAGGGAGGAGGGGTAGTAGAAGATTAGGTAAGCAAGAAAACAATGGCCACAAAGCCCTGGAGAAGAGAACATCAGTGGAATCCTACAGGGGATATCTGGAGAAAAAGATCATCCCACAAAATCACCAAATCTAAGGAAAGAGAGCCTGGCTTTCATACTCTCACATCTGGGGAAAGCCATTTGCTAAAGGCTGTACCTTAGGTGAATGTACTTTTGGCTCTTTGCATGTGTCACGGGTTCTAAGGCAGTCTTCCAAAGAAAAGTGGCAGGTACTAGCTGTTGGGTAAAAAGCACAGGCAATGTAGGAGCCGGCCTGGGTAAGAAAATGGACGGCATCTGGCTTTAGGGTCATGGCAAGATCTACCACAGAGTGGTAGGAGATAGATCAAGAAGATTGATTTTTTTTTTCCTGGCTGTTACTTTGAGCTGTTGATTTGACTTGCCTTAAATATAAGTCTAAGACATGTGAATCTGTCTGTACACATCTATGTACCAAAGTATGCACAGATAAATGCAAAGTTGATATAGCCTAGAGGCAATAGGTCAGATATATACCAGTAACTCAAGAGCCGAGTACAACCTGCAGAGATTCTTGGTTTGGCCTTTTGTGAGGTTATGGAAAAGCTGAATTAATAAACCATATTTTGAAAGTTGGGAGGTTTTGATTTAAAAAAAAACCCCACCTCCAGATTCCTGATTTCTCTCCACTTTCCTGCCCCACACAGCTAGCTGGAAGCGGGTAAGGGACCGCATCTGCATTTACCATAAGCTTTACCAACCCTGTATGTCACTTGGCTATCACCACCCTTCCTTGTCATCTATCTGACTCCCATGGACATTAAAACATGTGTCCCTTGTTATATGCAATCTCTTTTCTTTTCTTTTCATACTGGACCTGGGGCTTGAACTCTAGGCCTGGGCACTGTCCCTGATGTTTTTTGCTCAAGGTTATTATTCTACCACTTGAGCCATAGCTTACTTCTGGCTTTTTAGTAGTTAATTGGAGATAAAAGTCTCATGGACTTTCTTGTCCCAGCTGGTTTGCAGCCAGATCCTCAGATCTCAGCTACCTAAGTGGCTAGATTTATGGGCATGAGCCATCAGTGCCTAGCTTATACACAATCTCAACTGTATCCATTCTCCTTTGTCTCTTGACACTGACAACTTACCAGATTGTAATAACTTCTTCTTGGCTTATGTTTCTAGGATTTGATGGATTTGATGCCCTGTGAGGGGTTAGGTAAGTGGACAGCAACCAAACCAGGTGGCGATTATCTGGAATAATTCTGTCTGGAATTGACACCGGTGAAGCTCACATAGCAGTTGCCATCCACTGCTACACTGGGTGTGCTAGAATATTGAGTATAAACATAAATGCTAAGAATACTAAAAAATAATGTGGATAATTAATTACCAGTCATTTCTAGCTCAGATAAAGATGCTCTAATAAATCCCTTGGCAGTTTCTAGTACATTCATTTTCTATGTCAAAGGGTATGAAACAGATCTGAAATGAGAGGTTGAGTAAATCACAGTAATTTTCTGGTTGAGCAAATAATTATATTGTTTGAGTAAGTAGCCATCATTTTCTGATTTAAAGCTTTTTTTTTTTCCTTTTAGGATTCTGATCAACATGATTTGATGGGCCAGCTGCTAACTTTGGGCCCAGGAAAATGTTTGAGTTCTAGTCATGTTTTACTGCCAATCTCATTCAAAAATTTTTAGATTGTTCTTGTTTAACTTTACGGTCATGGGGCTTGAACTCTGGGCTTGGGCAAGGCGAGCTCTCTACCACTTGAACCATAGTGCCACTTCCGGTTTTCTGGTGGTTTATTGAACATAAGAGTCTCACGGACTTTCCTGCCCTGGCTGGTTTTGAACCATGATCCTAAGATCTCAGCTTCCTGAGTAGCTAGGATTACAGGCGTGAGACACTGGTACCCGGCTAGGAATCTCATTTTTAAATGAGTTATTAAAATATCTTTTATTTTTCCTCAGAAAGTTTAATGTTGAATATATGTCAAACAAAACAAACATCTATTTTCTTTGGTCATTAAGTTACAATTTAATAAGTTGAGATTACATTAAAAATGCACTTGAGTACTACTTTTGGTAGTGAGTATGTTCATCCAAACATTTTGACCTGTTTGTATAAATTCACTTTTTAGTGTGTGGTTTTCATCAATTTTATTCAAAAGAATGAGATTTTTATAGTACTTTATGAGACCTGAAAAGGCTTTTTTAAATCCATTTGGAAAGGTAGACATAATCAGGTTAAATATCTGAAATGTAGAATGTAGTTATCCTCAAATAATTTTCTTCTTAGTTTTAACTTTTTTCAATGTTGGTAGCAATGGGACTGAAGTAATAATCTAATGTACCACTGAGCCATGCCTGTAGCCCTTTTGGTTTTAGTTTGTTTTTTAGATAGGGTCTTGTGCATTTGTCAGATAGAGATCTTCCTAATTATGCCTTCCCAGTAGCTGAGGCTACAAGCGTTAACCACCACACTCTGCCTTCCAAATAAATCTTTTGAAACACAAGTGAGAGCCAATACTTAGTGCCCTAGATTGTCTTCACGCCTTTGGTGTAAAGGAGCTGTCTGTCTTCAATTATTCTTCTGATATTTTCTTGCATTTATTTTATTTATATAATTTTTATTATTTTAAGTAGTTGTACCAAAGGAGCTTCAATTAGACATGTCAGTTTATGACTGCAATGCATCTCAGTTGCTTTTTTTCTGTTTACTTTGGTGGACTTGGTCTTCTGGTTTTGGCTTTTGTTTGGCTGTTAAATAGACAAAGTTAAAAATCAAATGGTTGGTATCTACCACCAGTGTAAAATGGAAGGTAAGGAGACCCTAAAGCATTCTTGAGGATGGCTGTTTTTATGATATATGCATGCATACACATATATATCCCTTTATGCATTTATTTATGTGTGTGTGCATGTGAATGAAGATATAGGAACGTGTTTGTGTCTCTATTTTCTGATTTGTTTTAAAAGGAAAATGAAAAGGACATTTGAGATTTATTAATTCTTCCTTAGTTTGGAGCCTTTTCATTTTGTATTTACTTCTAGCTATCTTTTTTTTTTTTTGCTACAAAGATGGATTTTTCTAACTCAAGGTTTTAGCAGCCTGGATAGGAACCAATTCAGAGCGGAAATTTAACCATAATTTCCATAACACTGACAAAGTACTATGACTCTCACAAATGAGAAAGGCCTCTATGTCTATCTTGAAGGATGTCTTTTAGAGCCCTCTGCAGCTGAAAGGCAGACCTATTGATGCAGGCAGAGGTGAGGATCCGAGGTGTTGGAGGGTAGATGTGTGAGGATGGATTACAGGACAATCATGTGGAGGACGAAAGGAATCATGCTTATTTGTCCTTCACCATGAGGGCTATTAAATGTCTCTTCTTCTAAGGCTCAGTTTTCTCATGTGTGAAATGGGATGAATAATAATTTCTTTGCTGTCCATGTGGAGCCATTGCATTAGAAATTAAATGAAGTTATTAAGAAAATCTGTCATTTTAGGACTTTCAGTGCTATGGTTCCTCTTAGTAGTACAGTGTAAGTTCATCTTTGTATGTCTAGTACTGAATGTTTAGTAACAGGAAACATTTTGCTATTGCACACTAGATGTCAGTAGAGCTCTATGATTTAACCAGCCATGCTATCAGAGTTGATCTATTCTTGGAAAGCTTTCCAAAGCAAACTTTGTGTTTTTGCTGATTTAGCATTTCTTATCAAATGACCGTGAACTATGCCCCTTCCTCCCATACTCACCCCTCCACTGCATGAAAATTCACTGCCAGCACAATTTCATGCTATGATGAAGCTCTCCTCTCTTCATTTTTATCTTTAGAAATTTCATGAAATAATTCTTTTTCAGGAATTTGTGTGGAAAATATGGACACCAAGGGAAAACAGACAGTCCTCATGCTCTAGAGACAAAATGGTTTAGAAGAGTTATTGCAGGCAAGTTTAGTGCTTTAAAAAAATCTCCATCCATTAGTTTGCATTCATTAGTTTTCTCATTGTCCTCTTGTTACTGCAAAATTTTGAATTTTTAGTTTTAGTTCTAGTGGAGAAATAAAGCAGAAATGCTAGAGTGTTGCTAGAAAATACTTAGCAAGAGAAGTTTCTGGTCTTCCAAACTGCTATGTCTGCAGAGAGAGAGAGAGAAAAAAAAACAAATATCTGAGAACCATAGCTTACCTTGTTTTCTGGAAATAGCTAGAAGGTTCAGGCATATGGGCTTAAGAAATTAAGAACTCATCATGATTCTAGGAACAATGAAATTACCTAGAATCTTTTAAGCAGGGGAGTGACATCTTCATTAGACTCAAAAAGGTGAAAAAAGATGACTGATTTCAGTGTGGAGAATGAATTGGAGAAGCACCCAGAGTCGACACAGCACCTGACTAAATGGCAGCCATTCAAGGCATAGTTGATTTGAACTTGAGTGCCGGCGGTGAAGACTGGGATAGGTAAATGTGGAAGCAAATGAGACAATGGCAAATTAAGACGCAAACCCAATAAGATTTGATAAAGGACAGGATAAAAGGAGGAGATAGGGGCATCAAGGTTGAACTGAAAGTAATGACTTGCACCATTAGTGGTGGTACCATTCAATGACATAGGAGTGGGTCTGGGAGAGGAGTGGGTCTCGGAGGACAGAAAAGGAGTTCAGATTTAGCAAAATGATGAGTTATACTTTAGTTCAATAGGTTCCTCTGGGGCATCCAAAGATGACAGTAGAAAATGGTCTGGAGCTTAGAAATTCTGGGCTAGGTCAATACATGTGTGAGCATTCCAGAGAAGATACTTAAAATCATGATTGTAGTTCCATGTAAAGAAATCTAGTTTTAAAGTAGAACATGGAAATGCAGAATGTGGAGGACTGGCTGCTGTGAGCTGGTAGGCCTGGACTGCCCACCTCCATTTCCCCCACTGTTTATCAGGAAAAGAGTATTAAATGATGTTTTCTCCTTGCATGATTGAGTGGGTCATTGGGAGCCACCTACTAGATCTTTCTAGATTGGGAGATGGTTAAAAATCATCTTCCTGTTTATCACGGAAGAGAAAAATCTAACACTATTTTTACCTTGATAAAGCACTTTTGCCACACCAATATTTTGCCAAGCCATGTTCTTCATAACGTGTCTATGTATGTGAAAAACAGAACCACTGTTGTGAACTCCTTTACTGATCGTGCATTACTTTTGCAGTTAAGATGATTACAAAAATAGTATATTGTGAGAGTTGACTTATATCCTGTTCACCCATATGAATGTTCACATATATGTGTGTTTATATGATTTTTAAAATAGTTGACTAGAAGCTTAACATTAAAATTATATTTATGACTCACATGAGCTGAGAGGTCCTTACAACAATCACTTCCTTTTCGCCTCTGAACCTTAGAATGTAGCTATTGCTGCTCCCATTTGACAGATAAGGACATTTGTATGGCAAGTTCATTGGATTGGATGTAAACCTAGGAAGGGAAGGCTCCTTCAGAGGTCATACTTAAGACTTTTATGCTACTAGACTATATGGAAAGTCTACCATGCACAGTTCTAATGTTTTGCAATTTGGATAAGACTGACAATATTTAGTAAGAGTGATTTGTAGATTCTGATAGCATTCAAATTCTGCTTAGGTCTGTAACTTCATCCTAACTCGAACGCCCCTGAAGTTGTCTGGGTTAAAATAGTCCCAGAAAAGCCACTCTCACTCAAACTGGCTTGATGTGTGATGCACTGATTGAATTTTCATATAATGTGTTGGGACTTCTTAGTCATAGCAGAAAGATCATTTTCTTGACTCAAAAGAGAGGTGTGTCCAGACATGAGGGCACAGGAAAAACATTTAGCACAGTTGCCCATAAAAAGGAAGGTAAAAGAATTGGTAGTTTACGTCATTTGGCAAAACTCTAGGGTAGACGTTGCTGCCTGTGTTTAAAGAATACTTCAAATCCTAACAGTCAAAAGGGGCAACTACAATGTCCGTGACACCAGGATACTGAAGCATGCATCTAAATGTCTCATCTAGGTTCAGTGGAGACAGAGATGTGCTCTTGGGAGGCATAGGAACTCAGGGTCCTGCTCCTCCTCTTCCTGACTCTTCCCGTGAGGCCTGTCTCCTACTATATTTCCTCCCTGTAATTACAGCCCTCATATCCTGCAATATCTGCTTGTTCCTCTAGCCACAGGATTTGGCAAGAAGTGGAAAGTTTAGATCCAGTGCAAGGACTTCATTTCTGATTTCTACTCACCCATCATCTGATGAGTGGTAGGTAGCTAGGGGAAAAAATAACTAGGGGAAACATTCACTTGGGGTAAGGGCAGAGGCCAGGGAGGGTTAGGCTAGAAGTTTCTCTTTAGAAGAATAAATTTTGAGATCAGTCAAAGCTGTATTTGATGTGAAGATTCAGAAATTCACTCTCAGATTTGTTTAAGAGCCTTCCCAAATTTAGTTATCATTACCAAAAACAACTCCTAAACATAGTAAGAAAGGCTAATGTTGAACACATGCATATTAAGTACTAGGAACACATGTGAGCATCTTATGAATATTACCTCTTTTGATCTACAACTGTCCTGTGAGGTAGATGATAATGTTTACCCCTTCCTTTCAGATGAGGAAATGAACACAGAGATACATTAAACAGTTTCTCCAAGTTTACACTGCTAGTTAATACCAAAGGCACAATTCATATTCAGTGGATTTGCACAATTCTCACCTTGAGCCTGTGCTATGACCAGTATGACATTGCCTTACAAATCTGTGGACCCACAACAATACACCTCCTCCTCCTTTCACAAACCCTGGGGTAGGGGAATGTGAGAATCCATAGTACACCCATTGGGCCCTGTCTGAGTTGCTGTAACAAAGTAGCAAGCAGTGGGTGACGTATAAGCATTAGGTACTGTGTTCTCACAGTTGTGGACTGAGAGTCAGAGAGCAGGATGCCAGCAAGGCTGAGATGTGGTGACAGCCTTCTTCCAGAATGCAAACTGAGGGTTCCTTGTGATAGCCTCACATGAGGAAGAGAGAAAGCTCTCTGGGATCACTTTTATAAGGGCATGAATCCCATTTGTGCAGGGCCTGTCCATAGAATAGGGTCACTTTTGTAAATCCCATCACACTGGGTGGAGGGCTAGAATTTCAACTTGTGGATTTGGAGAGAACCTGGCATTCAGTCCATTGTAAGTATGAACAGCATCACCAGAAATCAGTAAGGAGACAGATGATGAGGAATAAAGAAACTAGCATTTCTATGAAGCAGTGGCGAGCAGTTCTGACTCTTCCACCCATGTGTGGCAGAATGGGCACATTTGGGACTATTTTGCAGATGATTTCCCTTCTTTATGGGTTAGAAGGTCACATTATACCATCACTGAGAAAGAAAGTGAGAAAGAGAGGAGGCTGAAGGGATCTGAAATCAAATACCTCACCCACCTTGGACTGTTCTATGGTCTTTGAGGGGGTGCTAAAATCCTCTGCTTATTATTGCCAGAAGAAATGCATGACATCTAGATAAACTTGAATTTTGAATAAGCAACAAATAATTTACATAAGATAACCTTACCAAGAAATGATTTGTCTGAAATTCCAATTTAATTGTCTTATATTTTTATTTGTTAAGTTTTACATTCCTATTCCTGCCCTCTGTGCTGATGGAGCCCCCAAATCTATGAACTGAGCAACATAGACCTGTATGGCAGGGAAACAGGGATTAACTGAGTAAACCAAACCCAATGAGAAAGGGATGGACCATCCCAAAGCATAGTTGGACATGAGAGACAATGGGGCAAGAAGACAATGGAAGAAGGTTGGGAACTGGGTTTTCTTTTCCTGTAGTTACTTTCTTGAGCAAGGAAAGAAGTCAGAGTTATCTAAATTGCAATTTTTTTCTTATAATGTAATTTTTCTTTAGCTTCCTAGTAACTGGATCCTTAGACCTCATGTTGGTTTGGAGAAGAAAGAACAGAATAGTGAAGGAAAATGGCCTGGACAGCCTTCCCTACCTGCCCTTCCCTGCCAAAGAGCCTTTGTGGAATGGAAGGCTTTTCCGTGGAGAAATAGGTCCAGAGGCCTCAAGCCATGACATGAAGCTCTCCTTGGTGGTTGTAACTGGGCACAATGCATAAGAGGAGTTAATGCCTGGGTCCTTAGAAGAAACATAACTGTTTCCTCCCAATAGTGAAAGGGTTGGGCACAAGGCTCTTGCTTAGATTACCTATGACTATAAAATCTTAGTTTATAACTTACAATGATCTTTTATTAAGGGAACATTGAACCCTGGCATTACAAAATATTAGGACATAATTTCTGAGTCTCTTCTACAAGCACACCTGCTTGATTTGGGTCAATCCTATACTCTTGATTTTCTGGGCCAGTTGTGACCTGGTGCCACATTTCTACCATCTGCTTTATGAATATGGCAGACTGGAATGGTCCTAACCTTGGTCTTGAGTTAAATTTTGCATTGCCTCTGGTACATTGTACTGGAGTCTTCAATCCCTGTGTGTGTGTGTGTGTGTGTGTGTGTGTGTGTGTGTGTGTGTGTGTGGATGTACGTATGAATAGATGAATAGTAAGCCCATGGGTGGAGTTCACTGTGCCCATCCAACCTACCATAGAATATTTACATTTCAGATGCTAATATCTTCCATTGTGAGCATATATTCCATATCATCATGGTAACACTGTGACCTTGAATTCTTTTTGAATAGTGCCACAGTGACAAACTTGAACTTCTTGCATTATAAATCAGACATTTTGAATGGTCATTCGCATCTATGAGACAGGAAAAGCCTGGTGGAATTTGAAAAATTGTTTTGCTTCAGAGAAAAAAACAAGTGGCCTATGTACCTTGCGTTTGGTTGGTGTATTTTCAAGCACAATGTTAAGCTTCCCACTGGACTGCACCCTGAGCACACCCACTTAGATTATAAACATTCAGAAAATTGTAGGCTCTTACCATCTAATTGGCAGTGCTTTTCTGAATAAAAATACATCAGCCCACATGCCACGTTTGCTCCAGTTGGCATCAAACCAGAAGGCGGGTCTACTCCCAGCAGCGAGCCCAGCTCAGCTCCATCAAGAAGAGAAATGTTTCCCGATGACCCTTTGCTTCCCCCAAGTATCTCAGTAGCACTCAGGCAGATTTCATGGACCAGGTTATCCACTGAATGGATGAGCCTATGCTTTGGTGAGTTCTTGAAGTTTAGCCAGTATCAACTGAGGAAAAATTATAAAACTAGATTGATGTACAGAGCCAGAGAAGCCCTCACTAGTGTGATTCTCCATATTGCCTGAGCTCAACCATCCTTCGTTCTACAAACTCCTACAGCTTAGATTCAGGTTCTGCTCTCCCAGTCATTACCCAGCAAACAACCATCGCAACAACAACAAAAACTACTCAGGAGGTGACCAGCAAGTGCACATGGAGAGATACACAAGTTAGACTTTAGGAAAGCAAGTAACAACATGCAGTAGATGATGACAATTTTGTAAAACAACCACAGAAATACACACAGAGGGAAATGTGCCCTAATGATCATCTCTGTGAAGAGGTATTGTGGTGGTATTCTTTTACCTCATCTGTGCTATCCATGTCTCCCTATTTCTTTATAATAGGTAAAATGAATTGATGTGCTAAAGAAAATGAAACTTTTAGATATTCCTAACTGGAAGAAGTCATTCTGTGATCTAGATATGTAGGAGACACATGAAACAATGGTAGGATACTTAGAATGACTATTCCATTCCTGTAACGATGTCTACCACTTTCTCCCTTCAATTAGTATATTTATTTATTCATTCCACTTATTTATTTATTTGGCCCTGGGGCTTGAACTCAGGGCTTGGGCACTGTCCCTGAATTTTTGTGCTCAAGGCTAATACTCTATCACTTTGAGCACAACACTACTTTTGGTTTTCTGGTGATTAATTGGAGATAAAAGTCTCATGAACTTTTCCACCAGGCTGGCTTAAAACCAGAGTCCTCAGATCTCAGCCTGCTGAATAGCTAGAATTACAGGTGTGAGCGACCAGCACCTGGCTTGGTCTTTTTTTTCTTTTAAATATTGCTTCTTTTTTTATTGTTTTCCTCAAATAGCTACAAAGGGGTTTCAAGTTAACATGCCTATTTATGAGTACAATACATCTTGATCCAAACCAGCTCTTCCAGCTGTTCTGTCTTCTTCCCATCTATCCTCTCCCACGTGTCTTCTCCTGTGTCCTGGGTCCATTTCACATTCATATCTTGAGTCCTAGGCTCTGTTTACCAATCCTCTTTTCATTTGTCTGCCTCCCTCCTGTTAGTTCCCATTTGCCTCAGTCAAGACAAGTTTCAGCTTTCTGGTATTCATTTTGTTGAATGGCCTGTTAATTGTTCAAAGAGATTACATCATAGAATATCACTCTTGCATTTATTATCCTTTAGTCAGTTTGATTGTGTATACATGTTTATTGTCCTGTATGTACTTTTAAATGTGTCTATATTTTAGGCCTATCTTTTGCATATGAGAACGATTTTAAAAGTGTTGACTCATCCCCCTTTCTCTGATGGTAGATAATATATACTTTAACAACTTTCAGAACAGGAACTGAATCTGAATCTTTTCCAGGAGAGCGTGCTCTCTCTCTCTCTCTCCATCCCTCCCTCTCTCTCTCTCTCTTCCTTTCTGTGTGTGTCTGTCAGTCTCTCTGTTTTGCTTTCTCTATGTGTGTCTGTCAGTCTCTCTGTCTTGCTCACTATTTCTCTCTCTCTCTCTGTCTCTCTCTCTCTCTCTCTGAGACATGGCCTCTATGTATCTCAGTTTGGTTTTGAATTTGCAATTCTCCTAGTTCTGCCTTCTCAGTGATAGAGCTACAGGTGTGAATTACCATGTCCAGTTATGTCTTCAGTCTTTTAGTACATAATTCCCAGCTTTATGCCATGTCCATGGTAGATATTCCGGAAATTCTTTTTGGATGATGATGTATACTTTTGGACATATTCCATTTCAGAAGGAATCCATGAAAATCTATCCTGTTAAAATTAAAATGTTAACTTTTAAATAAAATATACACATTTGAAAATTTTAAACTTTCATAGGTATTCTTCCATGGCTCCTTTATGCAGAAATAACAACAACATCTATGTCTCTGGATGTCAGAGGCATGAATAGAAGCTCTGGGAGTTCAAAGAACAGTCAGAATGAGATTTGTAAGAATGCTCAGTTTCTTCATGTTTGTTTCTGGGTTTCTCAGACCATAGATGCTGCTTTTAATTTCCCAAAGCTCTTCATAGATCCTGAAATGCTAAAACTATGCCAAAATTCTAAAGATAAATAGAAACAAGGTGAGGTGAAATTTGATGTGTAGTTTTTTCTGCAGTTTTCATTACCTCAGAATAATTTATCGTGCGTGGGTTTTCATTGTGAAATTCCTATACATGCACAGAATATACTTTGATCAGATTCACCTTCCATTATTTTTGAAAAGCAATCATGATCTGTGACTTATTTAGTAGTGTATTGGCTTCAACCTAGTAGACTCCCTAGAAAATAATTACAGAATTTATCTACCATATGTACACTAAGGAACAGCAATAGGCCAAAACATTTATGTGCAGGCTTAGCAGGTGGGAAAGGCAGCATAGGATCTTGGTTTCCCCTAGCTGACCGAAGGGAAGATCTCTGGCTCAAATTTTGTTCTGTGCTACTCAACATGCACGTGAATATTCCTTAAACCACATTCTAATCAGCTCCTTAGGACTGTGGGATGTGTTTTATACATTCCTATACTACATGTCCAACACAGCCGTGTCTCTTACTCCTGGCTTAAACATCTTTTTGTGTTGATACAACAGAGAGGAAGGACTGATTCTCTTATGACTTATATTTATTCACATACTCAACCATCCAATGTGGAGCATCTACTATGTGGCAGGCTAGTTGCTGTGGATAAAGCACTAAGCAAAACATCCTGTCTGTTCTTAAAGAGCTTCTCATCAAGTCATGGAGAACACACATTATGCAAATGAATAGTCAAATGACTATTTCGTTATGACTGTCACTGTAAATCCTAGGAAAAGAAAGAATGGTTAAGAAAAAAAAGGACAGTAAATGGTGCATTTATGAACTGATCTGAGGAGTCAGGGTCAAAGACTGTGAGTTTAGATAATCATAGATGGCAAAGACAGAAAATGTGCAGGCATAAAGCATGGCTCATCCGAGGAACTGAGAAAGACTGCTGAGGTCATGCAAGGCTTTGCAGGTCACATAAGAAAGTAAGGGTTCAAGGACAGAGCAATAAGAAGCTACAGAGGGCTATGGAACAGAAGAGGGGCATGGCTAGAGTTTCAACTTTTAAAGGTCTCTGCAATTGCTGGATGGATTGCAGGAGAAGGCAGCAGGGGCAACATGTAGGAAGCTATTACAAATGAGAGGCAGTCAGACTACAAGCAGCTTGTGGCATGGTGAAAGCAAGAATGGGGAAAGGAGAAGGAATCAAAACAGGTTGTGTCAGACTGAGTCACTATGATGAATATCTGAGAAAAACAACTTGAAGGAATTAGTTATTTTGGCTCACAGTTCTGAATGTTTCAACCCATGGTCACTTGGCTGTGCTTGCAAAAAACATCATGGTGGCAGAAGCATATTGAGAGGAGATATTTCTCTCATGGAGGACAGGAAGCAAAGAGCTAGGATGTAACCCAACATCATTTTCAAAGGCACACTTCTAATATTCCACTTCTTCCAGCTAGAATCCATCTCCTAAGGTTTCCCACAACTTCTCAAAGTAGTACTACAAGCTGGGAAGCTGGGAGTCATCCAACATATGCACCTATTAGGAATATCTTACGTGAAAACAGGTTTTAGAAATTACATGCAAAACAAAACAGAAATTATAACCAGAATTCACACCACCATCCATAAAATGTGTCAAAGTTAGTATTGTACATGGTAAAAGATTTCAGTTAGCTTGTTGGTTTTCATTATGAGGCTAATGGCTTATGAGACTCTAGACTTCATTACACAATATAATTGTATTTTCCAAAGCCAGTTGATTTTTTTTCTTAACATTTTCTCCAAATTCCTGTAGGAAAGCTTGATAAACCACCACTACCTCTGTTATGCTAAATCAGTGATGCTTAGTTCTAATGATGTGCAATGTCTTCTGTAACATTAAAAATATATGATTCTTGTCTTTGGGGGCTTATCATTTCTGACAATAAATGAAACCTCCTTCAAACAGAAAAACATAAATGCCAAGTAAATTCCATAATTCCATAATCTACAGATGGTATTAGTGAGAGGTACTAGAAAAATGAGGCTCAAGAAAGCAGTTGAGAGGGTAAGAGCAGAGCAGGTATGAGACACAATGAGAATAGGGAATTAAAGACCTGAAGAGAAGGTCGCTTCCAGAGCCTTAGATGAGTTAGCAGGAGAAACAATAATAAGAGCTCTAAGATGAATTTGATGGCTCCTGACCCAGTCATGATAGGAGAGCAGAGAAGTCAGTAAGCAGAGGGAGGTGTGGAAATGAAGAGTTGTAGACTAATCTTTGATCAATTACTAATTTACATTTTGCCTTTTCCCTGGAAGGATTTAAGGAAGCTTATAAGAATTCAAATATACAGCAGAAAAGTATAAATTAAAAGAGGGAAACCGGGCACCTGTAATCCTAGCTACTCAGGAGGCTGAGATCTGAGGATCACGGTCCAAAGCCAACCGGGGCAGGAAAGTACATGAGACTCTTATCTCCAATAAACCACTAGAAAACTGGAAGTTGTGCTGTGGTTCAAGCAGTAGTGCACTCGCCTTGAGCTGAAGAGCTGAGGGACAGCACCCAAGCCCAGAGTTCAAGCCCCATGACTGACAAAAAAAAAAGGGATGAAAAGAGAAGGGAAGACAGGGGTAGTCTTCTAAAATGAAGCCAGGGATGTGGTTACATATGTACACAACTTTGGCCTCATTTGAATTAGGGAATTATATCATGGCAGTCTTGCCATGTAGCTCCTGGTGGTCTATCCATTGAATGCAAAGCCTCTCAAAATTTGGAGATGGTACCTGCTAAGTATTTGGTTCATGGAAGGTTTGCAAAACTTAAGTCAAATGGTAAAATGCAAAACGTGCCTCTCAGCTCCAGTGAAGTTTAAATAGTTGTGAATGTTGAGACTGATCATGTAACTTCTTTGGGCTTCAAGAGAATTGGTTATCTCTGAAATTTCAGTGCATGCAATAGAGAGTGCTAATTACCACACAAGATTTATTCTAATCTCATTCTGAGGTGTCGTTATAAGGATGCTTTTCAAAAATTAATGCTCTTCTCCTTTGCATTGCACTCCTGGGACTCTGTGTGTGGCCTGCTTTTATCAGATAATTATTTTCAAACTCTGAGGCCTCAGCCTAGAGTTCAGGAGGTGAATCTGGTGACATGTCATTAACATTACAGGACAGCAGATTAACCACACATGAGTAACTAAGAGCCAACCTGCGATGGGCAATTTCTTTAGTCCTTTATGTAAATAACCATCTAATTGGAGATACCTAGTAAAAGAAAGATTTGGCTCACATAGGGTGCCCAGGACCTATGAGACTTCACAGATGCACAAGGAGACTTCAGGAACAAATATTGCCATTAGTATATAAATTCTTTAAAAGGTGTTCTTTGGTCCCTTTGTTCTTTACAAATATCCTTTGAAAAACATTACTATGTAGACTGAAACAAGAATGATAGGAAACCATAACATGATAAGAAAAGTATATTGTTATTTTGGAAAAAGTTTGAAGGATATTTATTAATAGCATTATTTCTGATTTTATGAATTATGAGATTGTCCACTATTACAAGGGAATAGTTATTGCTCTGGGGGAATCAATTTATTCTCACAGGCTTATTCGACAAAAGGATTCACAAAGTACCCTTTAAATAATACATTGCTCCAGTGTTTATATAAAATACGATCCAATATACAGAACTTAAATACAAGTAGAATCACACTGTCATCAAAAGTGAATGACTGACTCAATTTACTATCTAAATATAATTGGGAAAGCAAAGTTTCTCTGGAAGCACAAATAACCATAAGAAAGAACTTGACCTTTCCTGGCTAACTATTCAGTGCCCCACCATCAAAAACAGAGCCATTTCTTACCATAAATTAATTTCATGCCTCTATAAGTCTCAGATGATTCCTGTTCAATTATAACCATTTTATAGTCCCAAAGAGGCACACACACGCACACAGACACAGACACACACACACACAGACATACACACACACACACACACACACACACACACACACACAGCCTCAAAACCAACTTAGAGTTAGAATAAACTCCTGCTCCTTGGTGGTCCATCCAGACCTTTAGGAGCCAGACGAGGGATGCTGGGATCTGTTAAATGACACTAGAGTCAGGTCTTTGCTTATTTGCCAGTCTCATCAATGCTTACTCGAGACATTATTAACTTATAGCAAAATTTTCCACTCTTAGTAGGGTGGAGTTTTTAAGACACCCTCCTTGGTCTTTTCCAGGCTTTCCTGTCTTGACACCCCTGATTTAGCACAGGCTGCTTGTCCTGCTCTGTGTCATATTCTGCTCTAAGGCCAGCGATGAAGTCACGCTACAGTTTTATGAGCTATTGCAGCTGCACAGTATCCTCAGAGATTTTTACCTCCCTTTCAGAGCAAGAAAGTTTGCCCTCAGAGCTGCGCATTGCACTAGCCAGTTCCTAAGGGGTCAGGGACTAGCTGTTTTTCCACAGGAGCCTTGGTTCTGGTTGGTCTCTAGGCCCCACAGAGGTTGATCCAGAGCGCCACTCTATATAGAGATGAGCCCAGGTGGGCATCGGTCTATCTGTGTCATATCACTTCTCTGAAGCTGAAGTCTAATGGGGCCAAGCTCCCACTGGTCAATCATTCAGAGTGTGCTCATAAAAGAACTAAGATTGGATGCTTCCTTGCCTATTCTGTGTCCTCAATTGGAAGGCAAGCAACCTTATTGTCCTCTGTCTTTTAACTTAGTCATTAATTTCTACAAAGCATGAACAAAGTGATCATCTGGAGTATTTCATTTAATAATAAAGAATGAATTGAAAGGAATGGTGTGAGAGTAGGGCACGAGGTTACCAAAGATGTGTAGATGACAGGAATGGACATGATAAAGTTTTGACAGAGTTATTTTTCTTAAAGAGCCATGGGTAATGGACATGAGTTTATAGCTGTTAACATTTAATTAATTGTAATATACCACTGTAATTGAAATTAGAATGGGAAATTGAATTCTTAAATATACTAAGAGACTATTATTGGTCCTTAACTTATTTTACTTATGTGATTTTTCTTGTTGCTGTATACATGGAATGACTAGACATTTAAAGGAACCCTGTGATGCTTTTTAAAAATCAGTGAGACCTTATATACTCACCATCACTTCCTTCTTCTAAGTCAAGGGGGTATAGGGACAATGAAGAAGTAACTATGACAGTAATATGTTCATTTTCCTCTTACCCTCTAAATACTTACAAGGGTACAGGAGGTGTGCATTAGGGTGTTGATTTTTCCCCCTTTTTTGAAAAAGAAGACAATGCTAAGTCTCAATAGACTTGTCAAATAGAAGAACATGTTGGTAAAGGATTGTATGAACAGACACATTCAGGCCCTGGCAGAAACAATTCTTTGAGCAGTATGGAGTGTTTCTGGTGTACAGCATTTGAATTGACATAATAAAGAAGACCTAACAGAGCTAAAAGATGGAGGGATGAGGTAGGCATCAGTGGTTCACGCCGATTCTAGCTACTCAGGAGGCTGAGATCTGAGGATTGCAGTTCAAAGCCTGCCAGGGCAAGGAAAGTCTGTAGGACTCTTATCTCCAATTAACCACCAGAAAACTGGAAGTGGTGCTATGGCTCAAGTGGTAGAGCACTAGCCTTGAGCCGAAGATCTGAGGGACAGTGCCCAGTGTCCAGAGTTCAAGCCCCATGACTGACAAACAAAAACCAAAACCAAAAACAAAAAGATGGAGGGAGAAGAATTCTCTCTTTCATTGAGTGGTCCTCATCTATCTTTTACTCTCAGACACTGGACAGTGGAGCTGCTGGTTCTGGGACCTAGATCTAGGCTCTGGGACTTGTATAAAAATGGGTACCCATTGTTGGCTTTCTTACCCTATCTGCTCCCCTGGTTGTTAGATCTTTGGCCTCAGATCTAATTAAAAGGTCAATTTCTTGAGCTCTCCAGATTGTGGCTTCTAGGTTTCCGTAATTGTATTCCTTCAGTAAATCTCATCTATATCTACTTATATACCTAGCAGTCTATGTCCTACTGGTTCTGTCTCCCGGGGGAATTTTAATGCAAGGAATTTTCTGGTGCTAGCTCGTGAACCAGATCTGCTGACCACCCCAAAGGTAATCACATCTTTAATGTGTACCCCACATCCTACCTGTGTTCTTTTAGGGGTAGAACCATGACACTGACTCTCATAGGAGAGGAACCAACAGCATCAGACTGAAACATCTGCAAAGCTGCAAAGACACACACATTATCCAAGACTGGCAGATGAGAGGGGTGGTTGGGCACTTATTATCTGAAGGGCAGGGAGATACATGGGCAATACCCATTCTCCCTATGAGAAAAATGCAGTGGGTTGGAGCCATTTAATCGTGTTCAGGCTGAAGCCTATAATGCTAAATGATAAACGCATGTTGCTTCAATAGTGCTAGATGTTGAAGTCATGCAAGCAATACTTCAAAGGCATTAAACTTCAGGCAAAAACAAAGACATCTGAAGGCCTCATTACTGGGGATGAACTTTAAAAAACTAAAAAATGATGCTATCAAATAAAATAATTATTAGTTTTTCTCACTTTTGTAATTTCAATTCAGTTAAAAATTGTATTCATTCACTTACTGAGCTCCTAACTAGTAGAGAACATAAAATTGAACAAGATAGACATGAAAAAAAATCTATCATGGTTGCAACAAGTAGAAGGAAAGATTAAAAATATTAATAAATAGTTATTTGTGGGGGTACATTGCTTATTTTCTTCACTGTCATTTTCCATAGTTTCCAAAATTAAAAAGAAAATTAACACGTTCTTTTTTTCCAATCAGCATACAAACAAAAAAGGCATATGGTATTTTACATTGCCCTTTTTATTACAATGTATTTATTTCAGTACGTGAGAAAAAAAACCTAATTTATGGGTAAAGTGTTGGAGTGATGAATGGGGGTCGGGGGTAGGGGGGGGGAGAGAATTCCCTCAGGGTTGGATTGACACACTTTGGTAGAGCATGTGCTTAGCATGCCCAAGGTCCTGAGTTTGATCCTCAGCCACGGAAAATAAAAAATAAAAGTGAAAAAGCTCCAAAAGACTTTCAATTCTTTTTTTTTTTTTTTTTTTTTTTTTTTTTTCTTACAGCCACTGGAACTCTCCAGAGGCTTCTGGTTCCTGATACTGAAGTTCTGCCTCCCAGCCACCCCCTTCCTTTCCTTCAGACTTAATGAAGTGAAAGCTGATTGAAACTATTGAAGTCTGTCTTTCCTTGTCTCAAACTTAACTGTATATATTATTTCACTGTGTAGACCCCACTCCTGAAGAAGGACTTTCAATTCTTTAGAACACATAAGTTCTCACCTTCTTCCAGCTCTCAGAATTCCTGGATGTTCGCTCCTTTGTGGGCAGCTCTGCAGTATTTGCATGGTTGGTGCGGGAGCAGAATGTTGGAGTTGGGAACAGGAGATCAGAGGCCGATGGTCACTCTGTCACCCTCATGAAAGGACTTTTAGGGAATAAAAGGAACCTGGAACCCAATTCTCTAGCTCACCTTTTTCTCCCGTCTTGTAGTCCCCAGTTTCTTCATGTGTAATTAGGGACTATAGGCCCTCCCACGCCACAAACCAGTCACTTGAGGCTCTCTAACTACAGATGGGTGAAAAGAGGGAAACATGGAGTATATACAATTTAGCTTGGGCCTCTGGTAACCCTGGGCTAGTTAACTACATGGATAGACAGGTGAGCGCACCAGTGAAGAGATGAATTTGGAAGAAGTTATCTAAAGAATGTCGATATCAGTCATGACCAAAAGAGGAAAATAATGGTTAAAGTATTTTTTATTCAAAAAGACCATTCTCTTCTTGTTAAGTGGTCAAAAAACCTTAAGGCTAAAGCCAAAACAAACATTTGTGAAGGCAGTTGCTAATAAAAAGATAAACTCTGTGGGATCTGACATTCTTTTCTCCCTCACCCAATTATTCATCCATTCAACATATATTCCCTCAGAATCTTTCCTGGCTGGGCCTGACCAGAGCTACTGGGTGCAGGAGGCTGGAAGGCTCTGTTCTCATGGAGGTGATTATGGCTGGGGCCATAAGCTGTTATGGGAACTGGCAGTTCTGTGTGTTCAGGTTTCATTAATCAGCTTTTACTGGCCCCTTTATCAATGCTCATGAAGCCCTCACTGTGTGGACCTCACAAAGAACACAGTTCTTTCTCTTGATGATTACTTAGTCTGGGACAGAGGAGAAATATAGGAAAATCAGTATCCACAATGAACCATGGTTGGTACCATAGCCCAAGGTAGATGGTAGGACCAGGGGAAGTGGTGATGAAATGATGTTGTTACTGGACTGTATAGAACTCATTCACTCTTCACTAATTCATTCATTCATTCACTCATTCACTCTCATTTATTCACTCACTCACTCACCTAGACAGTAGAAACAAAGCATTACTTTGGACCAGACATTGCTCTGGCTGTTGTGTTGAAGACTAAATGGTGAATAAAACAGAAATGGTCTTTGACCACATGACACTTGACTCTGGCGGAACAGAAACATAACAAACATGTAGAATAATAAAACATGGGATTACAGCTATAAAAGGCACATTGAAAGAAACCCAGAATAACAGAGGAGCAGTTGGAAGGACAGTGCACTTGAATTAAGAATGGGTGGAGAATCTAGGATACGCTTAGCAGATGAACAGAAGAGCTCAAAAGCTATGTCCATATGACCATATAAGACGATACTAGGCGAAATGAGCACCAAGACATGGACACAAGAGGTTTTTCTTTGTTGTTGTTGTTGTGATTTCTTTTTTCTTTTGTGTTTCTCCCCTCCTCCACAGACAGACAGACAGACACACACACACACACACACACACACACACACACACAGACACACTATGTTTTATACCCTGTTGTCACTGCATTCAATTTTGGTACCGTTTATCTGAACTAGGGAAGTGAAGGAGAAACAACAAATAGTGAGTGACAAAGGACAAAGGGGAACCTATGCAACAGTGATACTCACAAGACAATATGTTGGAAATGATCTATACAACTTAGGGGTGGGAATTGCATGGGGAACGGGAAGAGGGAGAAAAATGAGGGAAGTGTTAACAAGAAATGCAATCACTACCTTATATATGTAACTGTAACCTCTCTGTACATCACCTTAACAATAAAATTTAAAAAGAAAAAGAATGGTGGAGAGAAGGCCAACAAAGAGCTCTAGGAAGGAACATTGCAGGCCAAGGAGAGAGCAAGAACAAATGCAAAGGCCCTGAGGTGGTTAGAGGAGACAGGAAACCAATGTAGAAGCACTAATACTCCCTCTAGACTTGACCTTAAATTAAGTAACCAAGATAAATCACTTAGGATCCTCATCCTTGGTGTCCTGTCATCCTGTGTGACAAAAACCTGTCTGGGAGTAGGAAGACTGAACTGGGCTGTCCTTCCCCTGTTTGAGCCTCTTCCTCTCTATCATTTTATGCATGTGGATGTGAATGTGAGCTTCTCTTATCTCCACACACACACACACACACACACACACACACACACACACACACACATTTTTCTCTTTTTAGTAGCAAGTTCTATAATCTTATCAATATAAAGAAAAGAAATCCCTTCTCTACTCTCAAGCAAAAGGATCTATAATCGGAGGTTCTCAAGCTTGTTTCTTGATAGCCAAAGAACTTGGAAAAAATCCTTTTTCTCTGGACAAAATCCAGCTTTCCACCTTAGTACCTGCAAAATCCAGCCTTAATGCAGAAATATGGAAATGTAAAGAGAAATACTTGTGAATCATTTCTGAAATACATAGGAAACAAGAAGATATTTACCCCAAAATATAGTGGCTGTCACTCTTAAACAAAACAAAACAAAACCCTCCTACTCTGTTTTTTATTTTCTGACTTTCCTATGATAAACTTGGTTATACATACATATATATATATATATATATATGTTTTTAAAAACCAACAAAGGTTATTTAAAACATAGCACTGTCTTTTGGGAATTACTAGTCTATAGTAGGTAAGAACTCAAGGCAAATTACTGTCTCTGTGGGAACTAATTTAAACTTGTCAGAGCAGTGAAATTAATTAGGTCTTAACTGACATTTAACAGCAAGGGTGACAGGCCCAATGTAGCAAAGTCGGGACTTGGAAATTGAGGATAATAGCATGCAGCTTGTATTTCTGCAAAGCATGCTCAGCTCAGAGGAAATAGTGCAGCAAGTAGAATTTCTAAAAAATACCTTTGTGTTTGAGTTTATTCTTCATTCCAAGAGAGTTCTGGAGGTGAAATGCCTAAGGTAAAACAAATTCTATTAGGCTGGCATTCTTCCTTCGTCTATTCTGTCAAGGAAATTATTTCAGGCTTGCTAGACTGAAAAGTTTGACTCACTTTTGGATCATTAAGCCTAGATTACTGGAGTGTTTTCCCCCCATAACAAAGAGAATAGAGTCCTCCTCTTTGACAAGTAAGTTTTCTTGAGAAGAAAATAGAAGAGATTTGTGCCATCCAAGAAGAAAGGTTAAACTTTCTGGGATAGAGGGATAGCAGCTCCCAAACTAGAAGGGAAAGGGGGTCTCATTTGTCATGCCAGTGTGACAAGGCCTGGGAAAAGCTGGGTGAGGAAATTGAGGACCAAGGAAGGGAGTCACAGCAGAGAGTCTAGGAAGGATACCCAAGCAAGATATGGACACCCTACTTTCAAGAAAAGAGAGGTTAGAGAGCAACATTGAACTCTCTGTTTTCGCTTCACGTCTGTCTGGAGAGAATATCTTGCCATTTGCCTGTTGTTGGTTCCAACAAAAATAGTCCCCACCTCCAGAGTGCCAAAGAACTTGCTAAGCAGTTCCATTTTTTCACATAGAAACCTTCACAGCCATGTCAGACTCAGAGACAAAATACAGCAGACTTGCAAAACACCTTGAGGGCAGAGGTCTCCTCTGCAGCAATACACAGCCCAGCCGATTACCTGTCTGCTGCCTTCCAGGCCGGTCGTAATCACTTCCAGATGCTTTTGGCTCCACAGCCCCCTTAGCTCCGCCCTGTCTGGCCTCCTTGCCCCCTACCTCTTTTGGAAGAAAAATTAAACATCACACTTACATCCCTCCCCCTGAGGACTTAGGGGTCTTGAGCAGAGCTCAGCACAAGTATCCACGGCCATTGGGGTGTCTCCTTTCTGCCTCTGGGGCTGAGTTCTCTCTGCTCCCTGTCCCACTTGGTTCCAGCTGTGCACACAAAGAAAAATAGGTAAAACACAGTTCCCTGCAAGTTCCCACCGGGGGCCCCACTTCCTCGGATTCCTGAGCAGGGTCTGGCTCCTCAGAGCTGAAGGAACCCTCATCAAGTTGGCATTTCTTGAGATAAAACATCTCTCCCAGCTTGGTCTGGCCCTGAATCTGATCAACGTAACATAAAGCCCAGGTGATTTGGTGGGGGACTGAAATTTTGACTTGATTTAGAATGCAAAATGCCTGTGAACTGTCATCCTTTCCCCCGGTCCTTCTACTTCACCAATCAGTCTTGGTACAGTTTCTCCTAATAATGACATCGGAAACTGCATTATTCTGAACACATCATGGTAGCAAGCCAGTAAAGCCTTAAAAGAATGGCCCAGATTTGGGGAAATCTCTTTTGTCATTTTTGGGCTGCACCCCAGAACGCATGTCGGGTAGAAGTGAGTAATGAGTCTGGATCGGTGGGCAGGGATTCCTGCATCTGCCATTCTTTTACTTGACCTTACAACAGAATCACTTGGAGAGTTTGGTTAAAACACACATTGCTGGACCTCTCCCAGGGTTTCTGACTCTGTCTGTCTGAGATGAAGCCTAGAATTTACATGTTCCCCAGGTGATGGTTCCCAGCCTAGAGATGGTCCTTGGAATATCACCGTTCTGCATTGTATCAAAGAACTTGAATTTAATTCATCAGGCAGTGTGGAATCCTTCCAGGGTTTGAATCTAGCTACTGTTCATGGGATGTGATACACACTTGTGATTGTTCAGAAGCCACAGCAAGGACTGCTTCACAGACACTGCAGCTGGAAGAGGAGGCTGGACAAAGGCTGGTGGCGCAATCAGATGCTTTGCATCAGGGGATGTTTTAGTAAAGGTTTCAAGAGGAGATCCTGGCAGCAAAACTGCGCTGAGCAGCCTTCAGGAGCCTAGCAAGGTAGAGCACTCAGAAGGATGGTTTTGAAGAAAACACTGGAAGGAGCAAGGAGGGCCTCAAAAGAGTTGGCAAGCAACTCTCCAGATCAAGAGACCATGACCTTAGGGAGGGGTCTGCAGAAATGACACCAGGCTGAGACCATGACCTTAGGGAGGGGTCTGCAGAAATGACACCAGGCTGAGACATGACCTTAGGGAGGGGTCTGCAGAAATGACACCAGGCTGAGACCATGACCTTGGGAGGGGTCTGCAGAAATGACACCAGGCTGAGACCATGACCTTAGGGAGGGGTCTGCAAAATGACACCAGGCTGAGACCATGACCTTAGGGAGGGGTCTGCAGAAATGACACCAGGCTGAGACCATGACCTTAGGGAGGGGTCTGCAGAAATGACACCAGGCTGAGACCATGACCTTAGGGAGGGGTCTGCAGAAATGACAGCTGAGACCATGACCTTAGGGAGGGGTCTGCAGAAATGACACCAGGCTGAGACCATGACCTTAGGGAGGGGTCTGCAGAAATGACACCAGGCTGATCCCCGAAACAGGTATGGCCCACCTCTCCCTCCTTTCTTTTCCTGTGTGTGTGGGGGGGGGTCTGTATCGAAAACAGGTGGGGATAATTACAGGAGCCAGTATTTTCCCCTCCTCATCTTTCAAAGTGTCAAACAGGCAGACATGGGGAATGGGGCTTTTCCTGAGTGTTCAGACCAAACCTGGTCATTCTGACTCAGGGTCTGGTATGCAGTCTTGGGAGGATGGTACAAAATGATTGTGTAGCAATAGCACCCTTGGAAGGTGGCAGGGCTACATGTATTAATATAACCTACTAGCATTCACACGTAGTAAAAGACAACTCAGAACTCTGCTATATATTCCAGACGTACAACAAAGCTGTATCAGAATTAGGACAATTACAATGCCCACAAATGACTTTATGCAAGACTCTTGCTCACCAACTTTTAGTGGACTCATGTGGCCCTTACCTCACCCGCAGGCCATAGCATTGGTTGGACTGTGCTCTGGATCTGCTTTGTATATTTTTACCAGTAGTTGTATCTAGACAGTTTTCCAGCTGTGGGTTAGCTGTTTTACTTTCAGCTACTTAAATTCTGCCCATCCTGGAGCTCTTCTCTCTCTCTCTCTCTCCCTCCCTCCTTCCCTTCCTCCCTCTCTCTCTCTCTCCTTCCCTCCTTCCCTCCCTCCCTCTCCCTCTCCCTCTTCCTTTTCCTCTCCCTCTCCCTTCCTCTCTCTCTCTCTACCTCTTCCTCTTTCCCTCTCTTTGGTGCCAGTCTTAGGGCTGGAACTCAGGGCCTTGTGCACTATCTCTTGCTTTTTTTGCTTGTCTGGTACTCTGCTACTTGAGTCATGATCTTCTTCTGGCTTTTCAGTACTTAACTGGAGATAAGAGCCTTACAGACTTTTCTACATCTTGTGTAGCTAGGATCACAAGTATGAGCCATCAGTGCTGGGCCCTTTTTCAAATTTTTGAAACACCAACCTACTGCCATCCATCCATTTCTCCACTGAGAACTCAAATGGTTTTTACTTGCTCAGCTTTACTTTGGGTCTTTAGCATTTGCTCTCTGATATTGAATCCATTTCAGGAGTCCTGTCTCCTCAGGTTGGCAGTAATACTTAAAACTCAGAATAGTGCTGGGTGCTGGTGGCTCACGTCCATAATCCTAGCTGTTCAGGAGGCAGTTCAAATGTCCCCAGTTCAAAGCCAGCCCAGGCAAAAAAGTTTGTGAGACTCTTATCCCATTAACCACCAAAAAACTGGAAGTGGAGCTGTGGCTAAAAGTGGTAGAGTGCTAACCTGAAGCAAAAGAACTCAGAGACAGCACCTAGGTCCTGAGTTCAAGCCTTACAGCTGGCAAAAATAAAACAAAACAAACAACAAAAAACCCTCAGCTAGTTGAATCTTGTCTGCCTAAAAGTGAACCCTTACTCTTTTCTTAAACCTTCATTATGATGTGAAGGTATTGGCTTAGTTCCTACATCTCTGCATGGTAAGGCCCAACTAGAAGCAGAGATGTACATATTGCCTGAGCACATCCTTCCTTTCTGTCTCTTGTTTCTGAAACTCGCTATATTCTCTCAAAGAGCATCCTTAACAGAATGGTGGGAACTCCATCTCTGACAGCTTTGAGCTCACATTTGACAGTCAAACCACAAGAAAGATGATGGCTCCCTTCTCTGTTCAGAAGCTCTGACAAATAGGATTGGCCTGATTTGGGGACATTTGTATTTTTGAGCCAATGAGTGCATTGTGGCTAGTGGGAGGAAGAATACATTCATGTTCCATTCCTTCTTTCTCTCTCTTTTATTTTATTTTCTATTTTGCTTGAACTCAGGGCCTGAGCACTGTCCCTAAGCTTCTTTTGCTCAAAGCTAGTACTCTACCACTTGAGCATACCACTTCCAGCTTTTTGTTGTTGTTATGTGGAACTGAGGAATCGAACCCAGGGCTTCATGCATGTTAGGCTAACACTCTATCACTAAGCCACATTCCCAGCCACATTCCTCTTTCCAAAGCCTCTGACAGTTTTCTTTTGTCAACCTCTCTTCTCCATGTGCATATGAGCTCTAAGGAGACTAGCAAATTTCCAGCCTTGAAGGTGGCTTCTGATCCATGGAAAGACAGGAGTCAGCAACAGTTTTCTATAAAGGCCTGAAGAGCTGGGTTTTAGGCCACGCCTTCATTCCCACTACTCAGCATTGTCATGGTAAACGCAAAGTACGAGAATGTGGCTGTATTCCAACAAAACTTTCTTTATGGACACTAATAATTGAGTTTCATGTAATGTTCACATGTCATGAAATATCTTTCATTTGACTTTTGTTTTTCTTCAACCACAGAAAGATGTTAAAGATGTTCCAATCCCTGGCGTGAGCTCTCGATTCCCCTTGCCCAATGTCTGGTGTACAGTATACCTTGTGGCATAATTTGAACCACCAGGCTGTAAGCTGAAGCTGCTGGGAACTTCTGGGACATGCTTCTTCATACTTAGAGAAGCACAGAGGACAGGACTCCTCCCTGTTTCTGGATAGTGTCTACTCTTGATAAGGCTGCCAGGAATCCTGGGGACATCTTGTAATGAGCAAGGAACTGAACTGGAGACAAAGCCCTTATACCAATGCTAAGAAACAAGGCAGACAGAACGATTCTTGGCTTTGGACAGATCTTCTAGCCCAGAACAGTCCTACCTATAGTTCAGTGTAGCACCTATACATCATGCTTTGGGCCACCCATAGTGCCTCATGACTATAGTTTTCTGGGAGTAGTATATTCAAAGAACATTCTAGAAGTGGATATTATATGTCCTCTTGCCTTAATCACACAACACTGTGATTAATATGCTACTTGATCTTTACTCCCTAATTTCCATCCCTTCAACATTCTTTTCAGTGTTCAGTCACCAAACACTTCTGTCTTCAGTTCCTGCTATTAACAGAAAATTCCCTGAGTTTGTTAGGACTACAAATCTGAAGAGCCCATCTGAGAGGGGCTCACTGCCTCCTGGGCTTACTCACCAAAGCACAACCTGAGCATATTCTTGTGGGTCCTTGACTTAAAATAGCTTTCCTCTGGCTGCCGGATTCCAGCCTCACCACAATGATCAATACACCTTTCCAATTCCAACCCTGCTTCCTCCATCCTTCCCAGCTTCTCCCCACTCTCAGGGGTTTGAGCATAAAGACAAGAGGAGCTAGGTGTTATCTAACATCTGATCACAAAAGATGATACAGGCTCAGAGGCCAAAAAAAAAAAAAAACACTCTTGATTTGACTCTGGACACAGATTCAGTGGGGAGCTTTCTTCTCCAGTTACATTTTGGGCAGCTCTTCAGCCCGCTCTCCACATTTTCCTCCCCAGCAGCTGCAGATCCCCATCCCTTTTCTTACTTGTTGCTTTAGTCTTGTTCTCCAGTGTATTTATTTTCTTTGCCAGCACACCTTGTTTTCCTTTCAGGGGACCCTTACTCAAAGTTGCCATATGGTTCTCCTTTAAACAAAGTGTAGAGTGTACAGAGGCAGCTGGTGGGGTCCTGAACATGCCTGTCCCCACATGAGCCCCTCAGAGCTTGAGCTGCTGCCCAGCAGAGAGACCTGAGATCCAGCTGTAGAGAAAAGAGGGGTGTGCGTGTGGGTGGGGATGCCAGGAAAAGTCCAGTGCAGGCCACACACCTCATTAGTTCATTTGATGAATTGCTTTTACCCAGTTGTTGAAAATGGTGAGCAGTGATAGACGAGGACAGCCTTGAGATTGAAATCCTTTGAAATTTTGGAGAGTAAATAAATCATATAGAGAACAGACAGAAGTTGATCTATGCATAGCCAGATTGACTTGTAAGATTTATGTAAGATTGCCTTGAATCCTTACTCTATGGCCTGTAAAATAGAAACTCTCTCCTTTTCCCACAAATTCCTGGAACCTTCTATTTTTGTCTTTTGGCTCTGTATCCCCTCCACCCACCCTCCTCCTGCTTTTTTTTTTCTCTCATCAACCTGGGCTGAGAACCAAGACAGCTGTTCACCTGGCTACAAAAGCAGAGTTACTACTCTATCCAGCCAGGCTCAGCTCTACAAGGACAATTAGAAGAAAAGATATTTCAGGTAATTCCTCCATCCAAAGGATGTGCCAGTCTGATAACTTGTTTCACCTAGGCCATTGTCTTTTCTAATTTGCACAAAGAGACTAGTTGAGGGTCAGGCCACAACCCTTCACTCATGAGGGGACCATCTTCTCACATCAGACGTAGCAAGCTTTGAATAAATTAAGGAATGAATTTGGGTAGGAAGTCCCTTCGCACAATCTCTATCTCCCACTCCTCCTCTTACTCATGTTCTATTTCTTTTGTCTTCACTGTGTCTAGGGCCTCAGGGTCATCTTTCCTGCCTGCCTATGTCTTTAGGAGTGTCACCTTTCACCTCTAGTGAGTTATCAGAGCATTTCTCTCACATAACTGGAAAACTCTCCCTACAAAGCTATTTAGAAAAATAACACATAGTTGATAGTAACCAACTAATACTTGCTAAGCTGCAATACACTGCAGGTCTTATATCACTAAACACCATTGGTTGTGGGAGAAGAAATTGCGAGTCCACGGGGCAGAAAATAAGTCGAGCATTCTTCCACCATTCACTACAGACGTGCTCTGAGGAACTACTTTCCGTAGTATTCCTCATGAAGCACATGTTCATTTGCATTGGATGAAGAGTGAAATAAAACAGAATAGTCCATAATTCTATGAATAAGCTTTCTAATCATATTTAATAATGAAAACTCCCTTAACATTTCCTTGGAAGTGCAGGTCTTTCTCATCTATCTGCTTGATGATATTCACAGATCTATTTCTCCTGTCCCCACCTACCCCGCCTCTACAAAGATGTCTGGGGTCTCTGAGACTGAAGCAGAGGAGGCTGGGATAGTAGAGGTACGTGAACCTGACTTTCTTTGAGCTTGATGGGTGTTCAGACATTTGGTATTTTGCTAACGTGAATTGCCTTTGCTGGAGCCTTTAGCCCGCAACTTCAGTTGGATGCTCACGGTGTTCTCACAGTTCACAGTTTTGCATTTGCTGGCACTTCTCCACTCTTCTTTTTTCCACTTTTCCACTTTTTTTCTCCACTCTTCTTAGTTCCCTGCTGAGGAGTAGGCTCCATGTTAAGGTGACTGTGAGCCTGTTCTCTCTCGTAGGTGGCCCAGATTTGGTTCAAGGAAATGCCCTTTTTGGCTCGACCAATAACTTGTGCTCTGTCTTTCTCCATCCTGTCTCTGGCTGCCTCAGCTAGATATTCCTGAAAAGACATTTTCCTCAGCACTGATCCATTGAGATTTCCAAGCTCTCTCTGGAAGTCATTCGATCAGTCTTCATCTGAATGATGTTTTTTGTTTTACACTTTCTGTTATAGAAAACATGAGAATTCACAAAAACTGAAAAATCAGTATAATAAACTTACAGTAAACTCCATCAATAGACCACCCGCTTAGAAGTGATCACCTCTGGCTAATCCTAGCTCATCTTTGCACAGATGCACTTCTGTTCCACATCTCTGCAATTATTTGTTTACATCAGATTCTACAGCAAGTTTAAGCTTTCTGTATAAAAATTTTCTATATCCTACTCAGCCAAAACCAATAAAAATTTCCTACTAGCATTAAGTAGACAATCAGAATTTGAATTTCCCTTCTCATCACATTTTTGTTTTGCTTTATACAAGGTATCAATCCTTGCTCTCTTTTGTTTCTTCTAAGATTTATTTTATGTAGGGAGAAGTTCATTTGCCATATAGAATTTCCTAGGATTTGGCTAGTCACTGATTGCAGATACCATTTTTACTAGTATTTTAGTATGGCCCTCATATTCTATATTTTCCAGTACACAGTAAAATAATATATAGAGCTAAAAGTTTAATCAGAATTCATTCCCTTTTTTGCCATATTACTTTTTGGAGATGTTATAAACTTTCTATTGCATTACATAATGTCTGGTTTTCTTTTCATGATTTCAAGATCACTCAGTGTGTTCTGATGCTATCTGCTGCATCCAGGCATTTGTCTTTGACTAAGATATTAGCTGTACTCATGACTATTACCTAGATCCTTTATTTTGTATCATACCTTTATACTTATTAAGGGAAAGAATGTGTACATTCTAATTCTAACATCTTTCTGCACTTATTGGCTGAATTTCTCCAATACAGAAAACGTTTCCTCATTAACTGTCCATGATCCATACAGGAAAGGCAGGATAAATGTTTGTTTCCTTTGTTTACATGTTTCTAGAATAATGAATTGGTTCCCTCGTATACTCCAAAAATGAGCAGTATCGTTACAAATCACAGATCTTATTATACATATTTGCCTCAATCTGCTGAATTTATTATTATTATTGCTGCTTAAACATTCCTGTCTTTGGTGCAAGAGAATGGCTGCAAGCCTGCTCGTGAGTTATTGTTACAAGACTCCAGAGTTCTCTGATACTTCCCTTCCTTTAGTGTTGTGTTTAGGGTTTGGGGTCTTGTTTTATATTTTCTGCTCTTGATATAAACTTTTTTGTCTCAGAAAATCCAGGTTCCTTTCAGTCAGCTGAGTGCTTATTGTTACTGAACTAACCATTCTTTCTATTCCCTTTCATTGGTTTAAAGCCAAGAAATTATTTAAGGTGAGAAGCAGACATCACTTTTTTCAAGTAAAAGGATAGACAAGATAGACATAGGATATATGTGGTTAAGTATTATTTATTATTTTATAAAATTATATTTCAGAGAGAAAAAATAAAATAAAATAAAAAACAAAATGTTTCCCTACAATACTAGGGATCAAACCTGGGGTCCTGCACATGTTAGGCAAGAATTCTAAAACAAGTTATCTAAATTATGAGTCAATCTGAGAAAAAAACTTGGGAACACTGGAGCAGACTAGTTGTTTGAACCCCATTTGTAGGAAGGTTGTTCATCATCTTTGGTCAAAAGACCAGTAGGTCATGAGACTTGAGAAATAAGAAACCCTTGTTTACATTTTGTATTTTTAATATGGCCATAATTATATTTAAGGAGATAAAACAAATAACAAAAAGAAAATTTGGATTTTTTTCAGGCTTTTGACATGATAAGTTCTATCTGAGAACATCAAGACAAGAACCAACATTGCAAACATTTTGGAAAGACAAGCCTACTAAGGATGCCCATAGAGGAAAGAATAAATGAGAAAGTAGCCAGCTTGCTTAGTAGGTCAACCCCAGCAACTTTTGGGGAGACACTATTGAGGCTTGAACTCAGGGCCTTGTGCTTGCTAGGCAGGTGCTCTACAACTTGAGCCATGCCACCCCAACTTCTTTCTACTTTATTTTTCAGGCAAGGTCTTGTGTTTTTGTTGGGGTCACCCTCAGATCCCAATCCTCCTACCTGTGGCTTCTCAGGAAACTGGAACCACATGCTCACTCATCGACTGAGATGATGTCTTAAGGCTGGCTTTGAACCACTATCCTCCTAATCTCTGTTTCCAAGTAGGTAGGATTACAAGCATAGGCCACCAAGCTAGGCACCAATAGGTAGCAACTTTACTCTCCTTCCATATTTGCTTTAGTTTCATATTTGAAAATACTTTGCCTACTAGTTAATTTAAGACTTCCATATTTGAATACTTTGCCTATTCGTTAATTTAAGATTCATTGCAATGGGACTTAAATTAACTAGTAGGCAAAGTATTTTCAAATATGGAACTAAGGCAAATATGGAAGGAGAGTAAAGTTGCTACCTATTGGTATCTACAAGTCATTATGTTGAAAATGAACTTTACTACTTTGGTGGGGGGGGAGGGTTGGATGAGGGGTGGAGGGAGGATGGGATGGGAAGGGGCAACAAAGGAGGAGGCTACAATGCTTGATAAGAAATGTACTGGGGGGGGGAGGAGAAGGATTGGGACTGGGGGGGGGAGGGGAGAGGCTGGGAAGGGATGTGAAGGGTAAACAAAGGAGGAGGCTGCAATGCTTGGTAAGAAATGTATGCATTATCCTGCCCGTGTAATTGTAACCCCTCTGTACAGTATGTTCACAAATAAAATAAAATAAAAAATGTACTCATTATCTTGCCCATGTAATTGTAACCCCTCTGTACAGTATTTTCACAATAAAATAAAAAATAAAAATAAAAATTAAGAAAAAGATTCATTGTCTTTTTTTCTGAAACAACTATTTATTAAACAGCAAAACAGAAATGCAACACAATTTTAAATACTTGTAAAATGAGGTCACAAAAGGATGTAAAAACATTTGTGGTATGACCAGTACATCTTTATGTAGTTAAAGTCATTCATCAATCCTTACTCTGACATATAAAATTATCCCATGATTAAAGTAGCTCAAAGCTAAGTTGTGTGAGTGGATCTCTTTTCCTATTCTAATATTTTAATATTACCTCTGATATTGATTTTTTACCAAATGGAATCTATGATCTAAGTTTTTAAAAATTGTTGAAAGAATGAATAAAATTCTGCAAGCCAATTATTTGAATTTACAGAAGGGGTGAGATTTAAAAAAATATTGAGCTTACCAATTATACATATAAAGCTGGCTGGGTAAAACAAATAAACCTTGCAACCAAGCCCTAGAGCTGAAGTAGCATAGTCGGTGGCTTATGTAAAATCAGTCAAACTTCATCCACATTCATGTGTGTGTGTGTGTGTGTGTGTGTGTGTGTGTGTGTGTGTTCCCCAAAAGATTTGCTCTGTGCCACAGATAATATTAGTCTGAAGTGAAAACATTTGGGATAGGTTGCTACTTTTACCATGCTATTTTCTATTTCTATTTATTCCTCAAGATTTTCTACTTCTAATAGATATATGACCAAAATTCTTATTCAGATGCCACATAGGTTGTTTGGTGCAAAAGCAGGGTTTGATAATTAAGTTTCAAATTAAAATCCTCTTTATAGCCCCAATCTGTTTTCAACTGGTTAAAATGAAACCAGCAGTCCTATCTTATTACTAGAAAGCATAACTGACAAACTTTAGGCAAGGTTTAGTTAACTTCAGGAGTTCCAGGTCATGTTACTATCATGGCTGGTTACTATTAAAAGTGTTTGACAACTTGTTCAACCACTCTGGAAAGCAGTATGGAGGTTCCTCAAATGACTACACATAGAGCTCCCCTGTGGCCCAGCAATCCCACTTTTAGGCATTTGACCATATGATCACAAACAAGGCCATACTAAAGCTACCAGCACTATGTTTATTGCAGCATTATTCACCATAACTAAGATATGGAACCAACCCAGATGCCCCTCAATAGATGAGTAGATCAAGAAAATGTGATATATATATATATATACATATATATACATACACACACACATACATACATACAATGGAATTCTATGCCTCCATCAGAAAGAATGACACCATCCCATTTGTTAGGAAATGGAAAGACTTGGAAAAATTTATATTGTGAAGCAAGCCAGACTCAAAGAAACATAGACCCCATGGTTTCCCTTATCTGCAATAACTGATATATGTCTAGGACAAGCAGAAGAGGTAAAAAAACTATGTACAAGTGACCATATAACCAGATGCTAAGTGAAATGAACCCCAAGATAGGGACACAAGAGGTTTTATCTTCATTGCTCTTCTTTTTAATGTACTTACAATGTACTATGTGATTTTTTTTGTTTCTTTGTATGTTCTTCTCCCATAGTACAATATTTGTTGTCACTGTATTTGATTCAGGTATCCTGCATCTTGTATATACATTTTCTAATTTGGGGAGGGGAAGGGAAATAACAAAATGCTGAAATAAGGATTCAGGATGACCCATTGTAATAATGAGATTCACGAGATAGTATGTTGAAATGAACTTTACAACTTTGGTGGAGGGAGGGGGGAGGAGTTGGAGAGGTGGGGAGAGAAGGGATGGTGGGGTAAAACAAAGGAGGAGGTAACAATGCTCAATAGGAAATGGACTCATTACCTTGCTAATGTAACTGTAACCCCTCTGTACAGTATTTTTACAATAAAATATATATTAAGAAAAAAATAAAAGTGCTTTCACAAATGTGAAACTATCTTGACTTAGGAGAAAGGGAATGGGAAGGAGGCAGATGAAGAAGAGGTAAAGAGGCACACAATGGCAGACAGGTACATACATAGAGCTGTGCTTTCCGTACATGATTTTGATCATGTTTTCACATGGTTATTTTCTTATATATCTCACTAAGGAAGGGTGTAGTAAAAGTCACTACTAAGTATATCAAAGCAAATTCAATAAAACATTCATCTTTAAGTTTCATAAATATATGTAATTCTAATTGTAAGTTCTCTACAATTCATCTGCACATTTTATTAGACTAACATAATATACAAACACATGGAAGTCTCCTATTGAGTCGTTAATTTTGCCTAGATTTGACATTATCCTCATAAATATTCAATGAACCTGCAAACAAAGGTACTATAACATTTGGAATCATCCCAAGTTTTAAAGGAAGGAAAGAGAGAGGGAGGGGAAAGGGAAGGAGATGTGTGTGTGTGTGTGTGTGTGTGTGTGTGTGTGTGTGAGAGAGAGAGAGAGAGAGAGAGAGAGAGAAAGAGAGAGAGAGAGAGAGAGTGGCAGCAATTTCATAAGTAAGAAGGGAAACCAATCCCTTACTTTCATTCGCTTTTTGTGTCAGATATTTGGAAAACACTAGAAGCAGACATGAGGGTTTTAGCTTTAGATTTTTTCCCCCTTAACTACATCTGCTCTTGCTGAGAGATCTTCAAGTGTGTGTTGTAGTTCCAACACTTGATTAATAAGTCGTATTTTTTCCTCAAGTTCCACCTGATTTTCAGCATCAACTGCATTCAACTCAGTGTTCATCAGTCTGGGCACTGAACTGCACCTTGGATGAAAAATCCCTGATGAATGTTCGTTAGGATCTTGAGACCATGCCTTGGGCTGGGACTCCAGGACTTACTGACACCTGCCTCTCCGCCCTCCTCACCTCCATTCATTGTTTTTTTGTTTGTTTGTTTGTTTGTTTGTCGGTCATGGGCCCTGAACTCTGGGCATGGGCACTATCCCTCAGCTCTTCAGCTCAAGGCTAGTGCTCTACCATGTGAGCACCACTTCCAGATTTTTCTGCTTATTTGGTGCTGAGGAATTGAACCCAGGTCCTCATGCATGCAAGGCAAGCATTCTACCACTGAGCCACATTCCCAGCCCCCATTCATTGGTTTTTAAAAGAGGGACATCAGTGGTTCTTGTCTGCAATCTTAGCTACTTAGGAAGCTGATACCTGAGAATCCTGGTTTCAAACCAGCCTGGGCTGACAAATCTGAACGTCTCATCTCCAATTAACCAGCAAAAAGCCAGTAGAAGAGGCATAGCTCCAGTGGTAGAGCTCCAGTCATGAGTGAAAAAACAAGGCCCTGAGTTCAAGCCCCAGCACTGAAGCACAAAAAATTAATAGAAAGAGGAACTTAGACAAAGTCCTGTGAAGATCAGCATACCCTGTTACTACTACTACTACTGAGATAAAAATAGAAACATGGATCTTTGAATGTGAAGATAATTCAATCAAGTTCATGTTTTTTTATTTGCCATATGTGTAGACGCTAGGCAGTGGAAACAACGATGTTTCCTCTTAGTTTTAATGTAGATTGCAGGTGCAGGTATCTAAATAATGAGATGCTAAAAGCCCCAAGGGAGCCTAAACCATACTGCATTGGCCGCATGTCAGAATTCCATACTGGAGTAAGAGACACAAGAGCTGTAAAACTGATGAGATTCATTTTTATATGAAATTCAAAAGAAATGCATTTTCGCAACTCAGCGTTTGTAAGCTCTGCAATGTACATACATTTTAGAAGTAGTGGGTGAGAAGTCACAGACGCCTTTCAATAAAGCACATCAGGAAATGTGCAATAAAACTTACACATGCACAAATGCTTGCCATAGTTTCCAACAGCCCAGTCACTGACTCCTCAGCAGTGCTTAACCCACCTACATTGTAAAACAGCCTGGGAACACTGCTCTCTAGATAGAAGGCTAGAAGTTGTAGTCTTTAAAGAGTCTCTATTTTCTCTCTCTCTCTCTCTCTCTCTCTCTCTCTCTCTCTCTCATCCTCCTTTATTTTCTCACTTTTGTCTTCAATATTCCACTCCAAAGAGCTCATTTGTCTTTCCATTTCTTCTGTGCACACACAGGTGGGGAACACAACACCATCATGAAATGGGAAGAGAAGCAGACACACAAAAATCTGAACTGAGGTGTAACTATAATATTTAACTCGTTAAATATTATATCCTGACAAAGAAAATCCAGCATCAGATGGCTTTGCTGGAGACTTCTATCAAAAACTTTTTTTAATGGTGTTTGAACTCAGAACCTTACCTTGCTAGGCTCTTTCTCTTAAGCTATGTCTCTAGACCTTGAAGAAAGATTTAAGAATTAATCTTAATCTTTCTCAAACTTTTTAAGAGAAAAAAAAAGTAAATAATTCCAGACTATTCAGTGGATCATCATGACTCAGATACCCAAAATCAAAGATACTGTAAGAAAACTACCAACCAATCTTCCTTATAAACAACAATGCAGGAGCTGGGAAGGCAGCTCAGTGATAGAGTGCTTGCCTTGCATGCATGAGGCCCTGGGTTTGATTCCTCAGCATCACATAAGCACAAAAAGCCAGAAGTGGTACTGTGGCTCAAGTGGTAGAGTGCTAGCCTTAAGCTGAAGAGTTGAAGGACAGTGCCCAGGCCCAGCGTTCATGCTGCTTGACCAACAAAAAATAAAAATCAATGCAAAAGCCCTTAAGAAATGCTAATAAAAAGTACTTGACATTACATTAAAAAATTCTACATTATAACCAACTAAGCATTATTCTGAACATGAGAAGGCTTTGGCCTATGAAGCAGTCAAAGTATTAGTTCTGGACAAAAATACTTTTAAACGATCAACATGTCTGTATGCTGAGTAACCAAAGGGTTAAGACAGCAAAGCCAGAAGACATCATATGGAGACAGACATGTCAAGCTTTTTTTTGTATCAATAACTTTTTTAATTTAAATTTTAAGTTTATTGTCAAGGTGATGTACACAGAGGTTAGAGTTACATAAATAAGGTAGTGAGTACATTTCTTATTGAACTTGTTACCCCCTCCCTCATTTTTCTCCCACTTTCCCTCCTCCCAAGACACCCTCCCCCAAGTTACACAGATAATTTCCAACATACTGTTTTTTGAGTATCACTGTTACATTGGTTCTTCCCTTGTCCTATGTCTCACCAATATTTTTTGTTCCCTTTCCCTTTCCTAATTCAGATAAATATATATATACAATACCCAGGGTACCAAAATCAAATACAGTGACAATAGGGGATAAACCATAGGGGGGAAAACACAAAAGAAAAAGAAAGCATGTAGTACATTATAAACACCAACAAAGAAAAACCTCTTGTGTTCATGTCTTGGAATTCATTTCCCTTAGCATCATCTTATATGGTCATATGTATATAGCCATTGAGCTATTCTGTTCATCTGATAGGATTACCTTAGACATATACTATTTATTATAAATAAGGGAAACCATGGGGTCTATGTTTCTTTGGGTCTGGCTTACTTCACTTAATATACTTTTGTTCCAAGTCCTTCCATTTCCTTACAAATGGGGAAGCATAGAATTCCATTTTGTATATAAAAAGATAATTGACTGCATAATCTGATTTTCTTGAGTCATCTTAGAAAAGTCAGATTCTTAGAAAACTCAAGTGGAATTCTAGTTGCTGAGAGTTGGAAAGAGTATAAAAGATTAAGTTATTCAATTGATACAGATTTTCAGCTTCACACTGTGAATATTTGTGCAACCATGTTTATGTAGTTATCACTACTGCATACTTTTAAAAGTTCAAGATAGCAAATGCTACTTTACGTATATTTGACCACAATAAAAATAGTCATGTGTGACTCTGGAGACTTAGACCTGACAACTCTAAGGATTTGATCAACATGGCACAATTGGAAGCAGAACAGGATCTACCTTGAAGGAATGTGTATCTTAGAGGAAGGCATTAGATTGATCCAATTATCACAGGCAAAGTAGATATTATTCACAAATATACAATTGAACTATTGAAGATGTAAAAGTGATGTGCTCAAAATGTAGATAATGAGCAGCTAATCTTCGCAAAATGTTAATTTGGCCTCCCACTAGTGATATCCACTCATACTCCATGAGTCTTTTTGCCAACACAAGTAAAATCTAAAAGGTACTCATCATAACTAGCCAAGCCACTGTCATGTCCAACAGTTCTTGTCCCTGTTTCTCTCTCCCAGAGCCAATAAGTACCTTCTGTCCGAGGTCTTTGGGGCCTCTTGGTTCAAAACTCAACTCTGACCTTTGTTACCAGAGAAAGAAACCAAACATGTAAACATTGTCTAATCCGATATAGTGGCAGAATGATCTTAATATGGTCCTTCTACCCTGGTTCTACCTACCTGGCTCATCCCTTTCCCATAGCTATAGGCTGTTAGTCTTCAATCATCTCAAGTATCTTAGTTGTCCATGAGACTTTCACTCCATGACCTCTAGAATAGTTTGTCTTGTAACATAGAAGGAGTGTATTTGTATCATCAGTGCCACTTCCTACAAGAAATAATAATCAAGCAAACAAGTTACAAATATGATGGGTTTTTTTTACATTTCTTTTCTCTCTGTCTTTAGTCTCTCCTTTTCTTTTTACCCTAGGTTAACTATGGAACTTGTTTTGGGGGAAGAATTCACACAAAGCAGACTTGGCTAACACCTATCTGGCAGGCTGACTGTAAAAATCAGAGTACATAAGCTCTTCTATTACCTGCAAAATAATACTGCATCCTAGCAAGCAAGGCAAAGCCTCAAAAGTCTCTGTCAACTATAATAATAATACCAATTATTATTATTATATAATAAATATATAATATATAATAATTATATTATAACAATTATAATAATTATAGTTATAATTATTATACGCTGGAAGTGGAGCTGTGACTCAAGTGGTAGAACGCTAGCCTTAAGCACACAAGGTCAGCCCTGAATTCAAGCCCCGGGACTGGCTTTTGCACACACACACACACACACACACACACACACACACACACAGCCTCCAACGAATTTCTTTTTCACTCAGCAAGGAAATTTTGTTGCAAATTTATGCTGCCTAAGGAGCCCTGCCATGGGCTATTTCAAAGCACAGTGTTCATTGCTCCCTTGTTTATTTATTTTTTATTTTTTTATTTTGCCAATCTTAGAGCTCTAACTTGAGGTCTGGGTGCTATCCTTGAGTGCTCTACCAATTGAGCCAAGCACCACTTCTGGCTTTTTCTGAGTTGTTTATTGGAGATAAGAGTCTCATGGACTTTACTGCCTGGGTTGGCTTTCAACCTTGATCCTCAGATCTCAGTCTCCTGAGTAGCTAGGGTTATAGGTGTGAGCCACCAGTGCCTGCCAAGCTTCTCCCTAATTATTTTAAGGGAGAGCTTTTCACATTGTATTGAGAGGGTTACTGTGCAACCCACAGAATAAAGACCATACCCAGGGTTGATCCACCATCACTTTCCCTGGATTCTCACTATCACTTGATGACATGCAGCATCTGTTTTGTGAAGTCAAGGCTTTGTCATTCACCCATTCTCCAAATGGTGTCCACGTGTCATTCACTGGACAATCAGAGGTTGTTATCCTCCTATCTGAAGTGTGTGCAGCATTGACTTGCACATGCTTTGTAGTGCAGCTGTCAGTATCAGAACAGGAGAAGCTGGAGCACATTTAGCTAGGTTTTGTTTTGGATTTTTAAACTGCAGCCTTGCGGGAGCTCGTCTCTCCTTGAGCTCAAAAAAAAAAAAAATGAAGCTGCTGAACCCTGCTGCAAGCAGCAATTTCTTCAAGGAGCAGCTGAAAGTTATTTCACCATGAAGCAGCACTGGCAGGCTTCTGATGCTCCATATGGTCTGCAGCTCTGGGCTCCAGGAAGCCCCAGATTCTTCCCTCCACCCTCCTCACCTCACTTTGCATTGTCTATAATCCCAGCATGTGTGTTTGAAAGGCAATTGGGTAGAAAAGATGTCTTGCTCTGAGTCTTTGTCTTCCCTGTTAGCCTTTATGTGAATAATTCATGGAGCTGTAATTTAATATTTATTCCACATGTGTATTCTCTAACCACGTAGGCTGCAAAACAGCCAAGCAGATCTCAAACCAAGAAGCGGTCAAAGAAGCAAATGGAGTTGTTGTCCTAGAAGAACCAGAATGTGAGAAATGCATCTACTGCTCTAGTCACTTAGCTACGGCAACACAACACCCTGGACCAATCAAGTGCTTTATATTTAATATTTCTTTATCGTTGTGGGAACTAGAAGTCTGAGGTCAGTGTGGGGCATGGATGGGTGCGGTGAGCTCTTTTCTGGGTTTCAGACTGTTGACTTGTCCTGGTGACTTCAGATGTTTGAAAGAAGATGAGAGCTCCTTGAGTCCCCTTTATAAGGCTAAGGATCCTACTTGTGAGATCTTTCTTGCCATGACACATTCATCTCCCAAAGGATTTACCTCCCAATACATCAGACTGGGTGTCAGGATTTCAACACATGGTGTTCTGTTATTGCCTCTTCATAGCATACCAGTTATCATGTATAGTATTATCAGTAAAAATATAGAATATTTCTTAGTCATTTCTCTATCATGATTGATCACTGTTTCTTTTTTAACTGTAGATGATTTAAGATGCATAAAACTTGTGGGTTTTATACACTCTTTGTAGTGTTTCTGATCGTGTGTATCCTACAAAAATAAAAACAGGAAAAGTTCTATTTCCCTAAAAATATAGAGAGACTGTGTATATTCATATATCCCACATCATGATATATATTTCTAATGAAAGAGGATCTTTGTCTTAACTAGATGTTGATGAACTCCATAATCCATTTACAAACATTCAGAGATTAGAATTTTCCATAGACCAAACATAGACTTCCAGCATTCCAAACTTTGTTTCTCTCTTCTCACATTTCCACACTTGGTGCTATAAGAGGTCTCACCTTACTTGACCTTTGCCCCACACCTTTGGGACATAGCGCCTCATAGTCCTGCCACTACAGTGGGTAGTAGAATCATCTCCGTAAGTCTCCCCTAAAGTAGAATAATAAACAAGAACTTCACTATATCTGAAAATGACTGAGAATCTAATAGTAATTCTACTCATATTCCCAAGTCCACTTTCCCTAAGATGAATTCTTAAAATGCCTTTGGCTACTCCATTACCACCCAACACATGGGGAAATGCAAAGAAGGGGAAGCCAGGGGGAAGGAAGTAGTGGTCTTGAGCAAATGATGTTCACATTCCTACTTTCCCAGTATAATTAAAACTTATGACCATGTAAACACATTGCTTGGACTCTTCTCAGTATCACTAAGCAGGTAAAATTTCCTATGATTGAAACTCAAAGAAAAAGCTTCATAGTGCACCCAACTCTTTCATCTGTGCTGTACTCCCATCATGCTCAGGGAAGAACTTACCATATGCATTAGAAATAATTGTGTGTGTGTGTGTGTGTGTGTGTGTGTGTGTCTGTCTGTCTGTCTGACTTCATGTCATACATTTTCAATTCCCATGTATAAACTTCCATGCCATGTGCTTCATAGTCTATATATAAAATGTTTACTTGATGAATACTGAATGAAGCAGTGGAAAGATTGTATTACTACACCATAACACTGACATTACTGATAAAGTCAGTAAGATTAACTGCCCCAGAGAACATGTCAGAGCTAGGACCAAATAACAGATCTGGTATATGCAAGGAGTTCACTGTGCTCTCTTCTCACTGAGACTTGACTGTGGGCTCCTGGTAGATATCTAGTGCCTCTTAAGAAAAAGCAAGTCAGGCTCTGGACACTTCTCCATCTTACCAATTTCTCTTTGTGATTTGATGTCAGGACCTTCTATCAAGAATACTGCTCCATGTCAAGCCACATCCACAGTAGGGCCACGGAAAACCTATTGCCACCCTCACTGAAGGGAATGAGGACCATAGTTTCTGCTGTGAGAAGCCTGTCAGCCAGAACGTCTAATCAAAATGAAATGTGTGCGAGGTGGTAACATTGCTCTGTGTAGGAGGCTCTCAACAAGGCACCTCTAATTGGAGAGCTAAGTCATAATGTCACTTGATTTCTGCAACGTGAGGTTGCCTATGCTCCTTGAAGTGGAAAGGATTTGGCAGAGAGATCCTGGGGTAAAAATCTTGCCAGGAGTCGCCACTGCTGAACCCACGCCAACATGCACTTTCCAAGGGCAGCGTGGCAAAATCTGAGCTATGGCAACTGTTTTTGTCAGTGAATCTCAACCAACAGCATGCATTCACATCCCTGGAATGGCTTGTTAAAACTCAGATTGCCTAGCTAGTTTACACATTCATGTCCTTTGAGAACTGTCCCGTGTGGGTGATAGAGCAGATATTATCAATGACCCTATTTAAGATGGGGAGACTGACCCTCAAAAGTTCCGGGTTTGCCCAAATTTATCCAGTTAATGTTCATAAAGAACCAGGATGTACAACCTCTAATTTCCACGTCAGTGACTGGTCCATCACAACACGGAAGGGTGGGGCTTCGACCTTTGAACTTTGACCTCTTCCCAGGAAGCCTGATGCTCCTGAGAACCTCAATTTAAAATCCAGGGCAACTACAAAGGACTCCACAACTTCTCTCTGAGTCAGAAATGATTTAGAAGGATCAGAACCCTCTCAGGTAACCCAATGACCCATCGTTACTTCTAACAGTCAACATGCCATCTTGTGTACACACCAGGGTATGTATTCACTGCTCTAGTGACATTTTAAACCTTGTAATTCTTTGATATAAAGAGATGTCATGCATGTTGTAGGATATTAGGCAACATCTTGCCCTCTACCATTTAGAAACCAATAGCATCCTTCTTACCCCTGCCAGCTGTGGCAATTAAAGCTGTCTCAAGACATTGCTAAATGTCACTTAGGAGACAAGAATCACCTCCAAGATAATCACCTATCTATACAACATCATTATCGATTCTGCAGCATGAATGTGACAGGGACCACACACCCCCCTAAAGCAAGTTGAAAGCTGGCCTAAATCCTAACTATGCCTTTCTTTTGAACACACACTTTTAGGATTATTTCAGACACTCAAGATCCTTTGAGATCTACCTACGTGGACAGTTGAGCAGATATTAATATTATTTTTATTTCAAAGATGAAGAGACTCAAGCTCAAAGACATTTAGAATTTGCTCAAGTTTACCCAAGTACTAAGTGTCAATAGAGAGCCTAAATACATACCCTCTGTTCTCTAGGCCAGTGACAGGATGTAATCTGCATTGTCTACAAATATTTCATAACCAACCCCAGGGAATGGCATCTGTGTAATTTATGGTGGTCAAGAAGCCAGAAAATGCATAAAAACATTTGTGAAGATGGAGTGTTTGGGAATAATTAAATCTACGTCCTATCATTTGGCACTGGAAGCCTTCCTAGGGACAGTTCAGATCTGTGAATTTTCCTTTGTGTGTGGGACCAAGTAACCCAAAGTTCCCTAGAGAATACACATAATCAAGCCAACAGGTTTTTCTGATGGCTAGACTCATCTCATAATCAGAGGGACAATACCTGACTTCAAATGTCTCCAAGTTATTCTTAGGCCTAGGTCAACTATGTTATAAGCTCCTTTTTTTTCTCCTCTCCCCTCCTTGTGCTCTCTTTACTGTCCTTCCCAAACATAGGAAGGAACAAGAATCTGTAAGAAGTATTCTACGACTTCAATTTAGCTTTCCTGCCTTTCTAACTTTCTTATTTACAGCCCAGAAGAGAAAGCAGTATCTACTCAAACTTGAGCATAAAACATGCAGTGGAACTTCAAATAAGAAATGCAAAGAATGAAGAAATTTGCAAGTATGAATAATAAAGCAGCTTTATGTCTCTGTGCTAATGGAGAAGTGTCCCTAGTAGATTGCACTGTGTGTGTGTGTGTGTGTGTGTGTGTTTTATAAGATCACTGTTGGGTGGGGTGAGGCTTAATAGTGAGAAAACTAATGAATGAAATAGGTTGCCCAGTGTTCAAACCAGTTGCAATTTATGTGAAAGCTTAAGCTTTCACATATGAAGTGAAGCTGGTGGAGCATTGCTGAGGAAGCCAGCAGAGCCATCCTAGAAAGAGGGGATGGGCTTTACCCCTGGTGAGATCAAAACAGAGCTCTGGGCTAGAAAGATCTCTCCTATGCCCAGAAATGAAAGAGGTCTTTCTCAACCTGCCAGCATGCTGCTGGAGACTCTGATGATACCAGGCACATGGAGCTACAAAAACAATAATCAGCTGGCCAAAACACTCACTGACATGTGGCAATGAATCCGTGTCCTGGCTGCACTTGCTCAAGTGATTTCACCATCCACACAGGATGAAGTTACTTCAACAGCCTCCACTTGCCTCCACATGGCCCCTTGGTGTTTATATACCCGACGGTGGGATTTTTCTTTGCTTATATTTCTTTCTGTGAAATTTATTAAGAGGAACAAAATCCTTGCTTACTGCCATCTGGGTGAAGAAGGAAAAATTCTATGAAAAATAATAGGGAATGGAGAGATAGAATGAAATTATAGCACCTCTGTAGTCTTTGACCAGAGCCTCAATAAAATCACTCCTGTGTTTCTGTTAATATAGTTGGAAAAGACTGTGTCGATATCTGTAGGGGTAAGTTTTTGTGTTGCTGTAATAAAATACATGACACTGTGTAATTTGTAAAGAAAAGAAATTTCTTTGAGGTCTGGAGGTTGGAAAGTCCAAGCACATGCGTGGTGATGGTAAGGTCCTCTTGCCATAGGGCATGGTGGCGGGCATTGCATGATGAAAGAGAGTAAGCACACTGTTAGCATTCTCCCCACCTCCGATCCTCAGCTCCACCCAGACCTGAACTCCACTCTGCCCTAGAGTTCCCACCCAGATAATTGGCCACTCCCACTCTCCACCCAGACCTACCTGCTCATGCAGAGGACCTGAACCACTTGCCCAGAACGACCATCTGGATAGGGGCAGATGGCATATTGCTCCCTCACCCAGGGGAGGTATTATAGCCCCTCTTATAAACTTTCTCCTGTGCCTGCCTGCCTCCGCGTGGTCCCCTGGGATGGCCGGGATGGATTCTAACACACACTAGTTGGACTCTCCCTTCCTCTTCTTATAAAATCACTAACAGCATCATGCCCCACCCTCATGGACCTCATCTAATCCTAACCACCTTCAATAGGCCATACCTTCAAATGCCATCAATATGTGTTTTCAGGACTTTAAGTTTCTAATACTTAAAATTTGAGGGACAATTTCAAGCCATAGAAACATCAGAAATAATTAACAATCTTCAATTTCATCAGAAGAATTCAAATAAATTCTAACACCGGTAAAAAAAAAAAGGAAGGAAGGAAGGAAGGAAGGAGAAGAAAGAAAGGAAGGAAGGGAGGAAGAAAGAAAGAAAGAAAGAAAGAAAGAAAGAAAGAAAGAAAGAAAGAAAGAAAGAAAGAAAGAAAGAAAGAAAGGAAGGAAAGAGAGAGAGAAAGAGAAAGGGGAGGGAGGGAGGAAAAGAGGGAGGGAGGGAGGAAAGAAAATGAAGAAAAATATGCATGACCTGTAGTCCTAATTCAGCTTAGAATCAATGGCCAACACCCATCTGTGTGTACAAAGGAAGCTCTTGTGGACATCTGGGTGGAAGGCTTCTAGGTGAGAAGACTGCACAGTATGTATTCTCTAGACACTGAGAAGGCTAAAAGATTGGATAAAAAATATGTGGGAAGTGTTTGTCTGGAGTAATTTGTAAGACCTGTGTCATAAGAAGCACTATTTTGAGGACCTTGTGTGACAGCTTGACAGAGGATGAAGGATGGGGCAGGTTGCTTTGAGGCACATTATGAGATCCCCCAGTTTAGACCTTGGAAAATCTCCAAGGATTTTGCAGTCTTGCCGGTTACAGACCTAAATGAAGTACATGGTTCACATAGCTGCATGTCCCTGCACCCCCAATCATCCACTTTAATGAGATTGTAAAGCCTTGTAGACAAGGCCTGAGACAAACAAAATCTAGATGACTACTTGCTATAGTTTAGATCTTATATGTCCCTCAAAAGATCTGCAAGTTGCTAGGTTTGGTCTTCTGCCCGGTACAATTGAGAGTTAGTGAAATCTAGTAGGAAGTTTTCTGGAATCTGAGAGCAAAGTGAAAAAAGTGGTGGAGGCTGAAGATTCTTATTCAACATTTATGGTATAATTTCAAGTCTGATATTGTAGTAGCGCCAGTGATGCTCTTTTTGATTAGGATTACTTCTGTAACTTGAGGTCTTTCATACTTCTACATAAACTTTAGATTTTACTATGTATGAGAAAACAGTACTGGAACTTTGCTGTGCATTACACTGAATCTGTAGATTGCTTTTGGGGATATAGCCATTTTCACGATATTAATTCTGTCAACTCATGAACATGTAAATTACTCTATCTTCTGATATATTTTTCAATTTGCTGCTTTAAGGTTTTATAATGCTATTTTAACCTCCTTAGTTAAGCTTGTACTAGATACATTTTGAAGTATTGTAAATGGAACTGTTTTCCTGATTTCCTTCTCAGTCTGTTCTTTATTGGCATATAGAAAAGTTGAGTTGATTTCATATGCTGCTACAATGTTAAATATGTTAATCAGATGTAAGAGTTTTGTGATAGAGTCATATCAATTCTTATTTGTAAATAAGAGCCATTCAATTTTTTTCTTTCCTATTAGAATCCTCTTTATTTCTTTTTTCTTCTTTAATGCATTGGTCCTGAATTCCAGAGCTATATCGAGTAGTAGAGAGAGTGGATATTTTTGTTTTGTATCTGACTTTAGGGGAAATAATTTTAGTTTTTCCCCATTTAGTATGATGTTGGCTATAGGTTTTATATATATAGCCTTCATTATGAAGTAGATTCCTTCTATTTCTGGTTTCTTCAGATTTTTTTTAATTATAAATGATACTGAATTTTATCAGAGGCTTTTTCTGCAACTTTGAAATGATCAATTGATTATTTTCATCTTTGACTTTGTTTATGTGATGTATTACATTTTTAATTTACATATGGTAGACCTTCCCTTGAGTGGAACCAACTAAATCAATCTGTTGCTGGATTCAGTTTATAAGAATTTTATTGATACTTTTTGTGTCTATATTAATGAAAGAGATTTGTTTATACTTTATTTCCATTATTGCTTTTGTATCCTTGTCCAGTTTTGTAATGAGTATAATAATACTGGCTTAATAGAGTAAATATGGTAGCATTTTTTAATTTCAATTTCATGGAAACATTTGAGGAATGTTCATGTTAGATCTTTAAAGTTCTGACAGAACTTGGTCGTGAAATCTATTAGGTTTTGGGAGATTTAGGAGACTGTCTTTGTTAGGAGGTTCTATTACTGCCTCAATCTCATTTCTTCTAATAGATCTGTTTAAACAATTTTTATCCTTTGATTCAATTTCGATAGAGCAAGTACATCTAGAAATATATCCATTTTGTCTACATTTTGACAAATACTTTAACATGTTTTCAGAGTATTTTCTCATAATTCTCTATATATCATTGGTATTTGTTATGATTATCCCTTTCATCTCTAACTTTATTAATTGGAATCTTTCTTACTTCTTTTGACCCAATTGGCCAGGGATTTCCCAGTCTTAGTTTCAATAAGCCAGATTTTCATTTCCCATATTTTCTCTAGCTTTTTTTGTTTCTTTGCTTCAGTTTTGTTCCTTCTTACCCTAATTTTACTTTCCTTCTGTTTGAGTTTGACTTGTTTTGTTTTTCTAGGAGCTTTGAATGCATTATTGGGTTATTTATTTGACATGTATCATTTTGTTTGCTTGTTTTTTGTCAGTTGTGGGGCCTGAACTCTGGGCCTGGGTGCTATCCCTCAGCTCTTCAGCTCAAGGCTAGCGCCCTACCACTTGAGACACAGCACCACTTCTGGCTTTTTCAGCTTATGTGGTGTTAAGGAATCGAACCCAGGGCCTCATGCACACGAGGCAAGCGCTCTACCACTGAGCCAACTTCCCAGTCCCCACATGTATCATTTTGATGAAGCACTCACAGCTATAAACTTTCCTCTTATCATTACATTTGCTCTATCCCAGTGGTTCTAGCAGCTGTTCTTTCATTTTCATTATATTCTAAGAGCATTTTTTACCTCCTCTCATTATTTCTTCAATAATTGAGTAGTCATTCAACAATATATCAGTCATTCTCCATGTGATAGAATATTTTCTTTAATTTTGGATTTTTTCTTTGAGTTCTAGTTTAATTCCATGATGGTCTTAGGAAACAGAGTTATTTCAACTTTCTTGTACTTGCTATGACTTAAGATCCTAGAATAAGATATAAAACCTCCCAGGGGAAGTTTTCTGTTATTACTAATTAAATAAATTCTCTTTGCCTTTATAACTCTCCTTCTTCTAGGCCTATGATTCAAGTTTGTTTTTTTTTGATGGCATAGGAGAGTATTCACACATTTCTTTTCTATATTCTTAGTGTGATTTCAATGTTTTTGACAGATTGGTCTCATTTCTCCAATTTGTTCTGATCTATGAGACTCTCAATTGAGTTTACTATTTGGGTTACAGAGTCTTTTTTTCCAAGATTTCAATTTGATTTTGTTTCAGAATTTGTATACCTTTTCTGAATTCCTCCTTTGTGTCCTTTATTATGTTTGTTATTCCATTCAGTTGTTTATTTGAATTCTCTTTTATTTCATTCAGTTGTTTACTTTTAACCTCTGGTTAAGGTGCTTATATCTGTTGTTTTTATGCCATTGTTGAGCTCATTGTTTGAAATTTCATTTTCTTTGCTACCATTTAAGTCTTTTAGAGTGTCATTCTTAATTCTTGGAGGAAACATGTTGACCTGCTTGGTTTTTGTGTTTTATCTCTAGGTTGGAATTTACACATCTGAGGCCAAGTTGTTTGCTGAGTTTTCATCACCTGTGCTCCATTAAGACCTAGTCTTAATGCTCAGGTAGAACACTGCAGTGACTGGACTGAAGTCTATTTCTCATCACTGGAATAGACTGGATGGCTCAGTAACCAATCCTTCACTCAGTGTGTAGGTGACAAGGGCCTGCTCAGATTGAGGTAAAATCACTTAAGTCTCTTATAATTGGCTATGTTGCCTGTCCCTGGGTTGTAATCACTTTAGAGGCTCCCTTTCTTTGTGTATTTGGAGATGCTATTGGGTTGTTGGTTGCAGGAAACTTTTGCTTATTGGAAGGACAGGTTCTCCACTGTTTTATACATATCCCCGTTTATATCTCATGGGCCACCAAGCTTTCTGTGATAGAGTTTGAGAGCAGTGAATAGATTACTGTGTTCCACCCTGGTTTGGGAAGGCCTAAGGAATATAGTCACCCTACCTGCTGGTCTCCATACTCAGAGACCCTGTCTAGCGGTTCACTTCTCTGTGGAAGAGGCTGTGAACTCTTCTTGACTGAGAAGGTCTGGATTTGGAGCCTCAGTCTTTTCAACATGTCATTCAAATTCAGCCATTTCCTTTAATACATTTTATTCCCATATCATCATTATTAATGACTTTGTTCATTCCTGATTTTAGTACCTTGATTCATCACTCTTTTATTTCTGTTAGACTAGCTAAAATTTTGTCAACTTTGTTGCTCTTTTAAAAGAACCAACACTTGTTTATTTATTTATTTCCTTTCATTCTCATCTTCTATAGAAAACTCAAAGACCACAACTCTCCTGCCCTCCAGGAGAAATCCAAGTATATACAAGATGACATCATGTAGCAGTATAGCATCAGTGGTTGGTCTTTCATGGTTCCTCTATATAGCTTGTATATGAGTTCAACCCCAAATAATGTGATATGCTCTGCTGCAGAAGTTTAGGGGGAAAAAATCAAGAAAGAGAAATGGATACCCAGTTCGTATGCTGACCTCATTCCCTACATTTTGAATGCTACTAGTAAATAACAAAGAACCATTTCTACTGGGAATCATGTTTACTTCAAAGTGTGCAATCATCATTCTAGACAATGATTATAAAATACCCCTTAAAAAACCTAGAGGTCCATCCAACAAGAGAACAAAATTTTTACTTGAGATTGCCAGATGTGTATTTTAACAGAGGAGCCTATGGTGCTGAGAAAATAACTGAAATTATTCTTGGTTATTTTTTTTAAAAAATAATAGAACAGTTACACCATTACATATACCAGGTGTTTTTAATTACCTTACTCGTTCACAGACTGTCTTTCTGTAGCCTTCTTTGTCCTCTTCCCAGCAAAATTCCTAGGACACAATGTTATATAAATAGTATATACCTAAAGAATTTGATTTACTACTCTACCCTACTCTAATCATCTAAAACCTTGAAATCATATGAAAGATTATAACATCCATCAAGTGTTTATTATATGCATGCAGAGCATTGGGTTAACTAAGCACTGTAGAAGGGGGAAAAATCAAAGAAATTCATCACTTCAAATACAAACTTACAATCGAATTGTGGCAATTTGTATATTTCTTTTGTACACTTCTTAGCCTGGAGTGGGGGAAAACAAAGGAGTGTTCCAGCTAGAACTTTCCCAGTTGAAAGAGAGAATTTCAAATAAGCCTAAAAATGAAATGATGAGCTACAATAGGTACATTATGGAAAGTGTGAATTTCAGGCCAGTCTAGGTCTAGGGGCTCAAATGATGCATCTGTATTGTAACCTCCATTTTTCAACTCTATTTTCCTTCATGTTGGATTCAGGCAAGGTATTGTCTCATGGTAGGAAGGTAGCAATCGGTACTTGTAGTCATGTTTCATTTCTTCTCAACAATCCCAGTCAATACTTTCTCAAGTATTCCAGCCAAAGTCCAAACTGAATGACTCTGGTTTTTCCAGCCTGCTCACTTGCCCAGACCTGAACCCTTTGTAGCCATACAAATAGAATATATTGTTCATCTTGAAGTTCTAGAACAGGAGATATTGACAGTCTCGCCTGAATCACCTGGCCAAATTGGGGAAATCTTTTTTTTTTTTTTGCCAGTTCTGGGGTTTGAACCAGGGCCTGGGCACTGTCCCTAAACTTTTTTTGCTCAAGGCTAGCACTCTACCACTTAAGCCACAGCACCACTTCTGGCTTTTTCTGTTTATGTGGTACTGAGGACTCGAACCCAGGGTTTTATGCATGCAAGGCAAGCACTCTACCATTAAGTCACATTCCCAACCCAAGGTGGGTGGCTCTTTAAAGAAGGACCAAAGGATGCACCGATAAGTCAGGGAATATGTGGTAGTTGGGCAAAAATAGTGCTGATCCTTGTGCCCGTTACAATGATAGATGATATTTAATATTAAGTGGGTGACAAGTGAGTCTACCAGATTCTTTCATCTCCTTTTTCCAACACCTGTTAAGCAGCCTACTACTATTGTCTACTATTCATCTCAAGTCCTCCAGGTGGGTCAAACCACAAGAAAATTGGGACCAAGTCCTCTGATTTCCTAAGACAATGTCAAGAACATGGAGAAGAATATCCTCTTGTCACTTTTTGGCCTCTACTCCATGATAGTAAGTCACCAGAACTGGATCACTAATTTGCATTTTTGCAATTTGCCAAAACGCACTGAATGTATTTTATTTATTTTTTTTAAAAAAATTAGCGTTACCATAGTGCCTATAACCTCCACAGGTGACAGGCAGAGACAAGATTACAAGTTTGAGGGCAGACTAGATAACTAGCTGGTTCTGGAAAAGCCTAGAATACATAGCAAAACCTTATCTCAAAACATAAAACAGTAATCTAAGGAGATGATGCATTGGAGAAGGAGAGTTTTATACAGTGCCATTCTCCAAGTACTGAAAGGTGACAAATTAATAACTTGGAAGCATGATAGAACTGTCAGGAGTATACTGAACCTCCACAAATGCTGCAATGGATAAGGACTTCAGCAATGTAAAAATTACAACTTGCTCTTAGAGACAGCAAAAAGTACAGCAAGGGAAATGTAGTTGCATTTTGCTACGACAACAACTATGAAGCATTGAGTGTCCAAGTCTTGTGTTCCTAATCTTCTTTGACTCATTTTCAACCCTCAAATGTTTTAGTTTCTCTGGCCTAGGATAAACCTCAGTACACATGCACATCCCTGTAAGAACTTAGAATTGAGGACATCCTTGTTTTAATTTGGCCAACGTAGCCTGAAGCCCATCTCTGTGCATTATATAATTGTCCACACTTTTGATGCTGGAAAATACTGTGAAAAGCTTGGACTCACTAAGTCCCTGTTCTGGGTAAGACATAATGTCTACTCTAGAGAAGCTTAAAATTTAGTTGAGGAATCAAAACATAGTAATAAAACACGACAAAATTACCTGTTCTTTTTTTTTTTAGCTTCTGGCAGTATGAGAGGATGAACTGATATTCTGCCATCCTTTTTCTCTACATCCTTTTGCTTTTAGTTTGTTTTTCAGATAGTGTCTCACACTTTCACTAAGACCAGAGTTGGCCCTAACTGCTCCTACATCTACCTCATTGTAGTTGGAAGAAGTTTCTCTTTAAGTCTTTAGCCCACTTATTTATTGGGCAGTTGTTTCTTTGAGGATTTGTTGTTGGGGATTTAGTTTTTTGAGTTCCAAGTATATTTTAGATATGAGACCCTTGTCTGTTGTATGGCTAGTGAAGATCTTCTCCCAATCCGTGGGCTTTCTATTGTTCTTGCTAGCTATGTCCTTTGCCATGTAGAAGCTCTGCAACTTCATGCAATCCCATTTGTCCAACCTTTCTTTGATGTTGGGATTGCAAGCATAAGCTCTGCATCCGACCCCAAAACAAATTTTGAAGAAAGGGGAGAGCAGTAGTCACTCAGTCAACCTAATTTGTCAAGAACCTACAGTTAGTCTAGGAATTTATCAGAAATAAGCAAATGAAGTTTTAAAACTGGATTCTTCTTGTCTCCTTTGAGTGGAATTCTCAAGATAGAAATACCACATTCCAAGTGAGATGGGAAACCACCAGGCAGTACTTGTCCCTGGGTGTTTTTCTTTAAATGACCAACAATCTGCAGTGTGTGAGAGACAGAGGGGAGAGCTGGCTGTGGAGGAAGATGGTCAAAGAAGGATTCCTGAATCCAATTTCCACCTCAGCTATGGGAGGAAATGAGATCCTCCTCTTCACTGCAAGGCAAAGGAGAGAGGCACTTGGAGAGGTAACTGTGGATCCCATACAGCCAGGGGAGGTGGGGGCCGATGCCTGAGCAATCTAAAGGGTGGAAAGAGAATAGCTGGTTTACTATAGGGATTTTTCTGCCTTACTCTGCTTTCTTTTCTGCCAAAGGGGCTTTCTCTCCCGCCCATATTTCAGGCCACAAAGCGATCAATTGTTGAACTCCCTAATATCCTGATGAGGTCGTTAGTATCATTATCCCTGAGGTCCAGCTGCATAAACAGAAAAGGTTGGCTGCATTGACTTAGATCCCACAGGGGGCAAGCAGGCTGGGGAGGAGAAATGGGCTGTAACCTCTTACAGCCAGAGTGGGAAACTTAGTTTTATCTCCTTGGAAAAGATTCCCAGGTACAAGGCCAAAACTTGGATCATGTCCTCTGAAGTGCAACGGTGCATGGGTCATTTCCCAATTGTAGGAGCTGAGAGCAGCTGTGTCATGAAATTGGGGGAGGGAGATTTTACTAAAATATACTGTTAACAATTTGCTCCTAATTGGCAGTCAGTGGTAAAGAAAATGGTACGTACTGTTTAATTAGCAAAGGAAATGTACACCCAAGCAACTTGCTGGACTTTCTTGCCTTTTTAAAATTTTTCAGTTACAAACATCACACACACACACTTAGATGAGTGCTGTACACCTTAGTATAAATTGGCAACAACAAACTATGTCCCCAGAGCTCTCTGGAATGCTTCCCTATGTTTGTTTGTTGTTGTTGTTTTTTTTTTGTCAATCGTGGAGCTTGAACTCTGGGCCTGAAGGAACTCTTCAGCTCAAGGCTAGCGCTCTACCACTTGAGCCAAGTGCCCACTTCCGGCTTTTTCTGTTTGCTAGTTTTGTTGGGGGGTTGGGTCATGGGGCCTGAACTCTGGGCCTGGGCGCTGTCCCTCAGCTCTTCAACTCAAGGCTAGCGCTCTACCACTTGAGCCACAGCGCCACTTCTGGCTTTTTTCTTTTTGCTTATGTGGTGCTGAGGAATCGAACCCAGGGCCTCTGACATGCAAGGCAAGTGCTCTACCACTGAGCCACCTTCCCAGCCCCCCCTAAGAATTTTTAAATGCATAACTACATGAACTGCTTGGTAACTACAAACACAACCCAGCAAACCACAGATCAACAAGCTTGAGAGTGGAGTGATGGTGGGTGGACAAAAGAATGATTATAGTTGCCCTCACCTTCTGGAAGTGTATTAAACCTTAATATTGATAAATGTAATAGGGCTTTGCTTACATGGCAATTAGGTCTAAAATCAGTGACAAAATAGAAAATCTCACTTAATCAAAATTACCCTTGAAAAAATTTTCAACTTGCCCACACAGTGTTGTGAGTTTACATATAAATATATGTATAATATATAACATATGTATATGTGTGTATATAGGTATGTGTACAATCACTCTTACAATCATTAAAACTTAAGAACCCATTGGAATCAGAAGACAAGGGACCACTGAATGTCTGAACACTAAATGTAGCCTACTGTAGCTCTCAAAAATACAGAGTGACATCTCACACTTAACAAACATAAGCGAATGCTGGTTTGTTGTCAGCTACATTGGACTTGACTGGACAGTCCAGCTTTGTTTCATTATTTCTTCAATCTCCCTTGACTCACTAGTGGGATAGTCTATGCTTGTTGTTTTATAACTGCATAGCAAAGACATAGGCTTGAACACATTTGCACAAGTACCTTTCAAAACCTTGGTTACATCACACTTAACTATGATTAAAGAAAGTCACATGACCAAAACCAAACTGAAGTGATGAGGAAGAGGTGTCTGCATCTGGACACTATTTGAACTTTTGTGGGGGTTTTGGGGGGGAGGATGTTTCATTTTGTTTTTTTCCTCAAGGCTAGCAGTCTACCATTTGAGGGACTGCACTACTTCCAGCTTTTTGGCACTTAATTGGAGGTAAGAGTCTCACAGACTTTCCTATTCAGGCTGGCTTTGAACTGTGATCCTCAGATCTCAGCCTCCTGAGTAGCTAGGATTATAGGCATGAGCCACTGATGCCTAGTGAGATTCTGCCCTTTAAAAATTGGGACTATAAGTCCCATAGCAAAGAACTCAGATATGAGGAGAGTGGATCTGGGTTATGATTATAGTGCATTTTGCTCCACATTTCACTTTGGCTGTCTAGCCTTCCTATGCATAAAGTGAGCTACAAATTCCTACTAATTCCAAAAAACTCCTTTTCAGCTTAAGTTGCAAAGAGAGTTAGCTTCTATTTTCCACCAAGCATTCAGACTCTCTCAAATAAAAATTAGTTGTGCACAAGAAGTGATTCCTCTGCCAGGCAGATTGTGAGACAAAAATAAATAAAGATGGAGAGACATTCATTCTAGTGGGGAGAGGAATCCAAGAAGGCTATTTGGAAAAGCCACAATTTGCCCTGCATGGGGACAAAATCGTGGGAAGGAGTGAGTGCTTGAAAAACATACAAGTGGGGACTTACAGAATGCATTTGAAGTACAGTTTTAGAGTTTGAGGTGGGTGGGCAAATAGGAGGCAAGTAAAGATAGTGCTGTGACCTTGAATGTCAGGAGGGAGATTGATTCAGATTCAGGGAGCAATAGGAAGCTAGGCAATATTTTTAATCAGGACAAATCCTAGATTTATGTTTGAAAAAAATAAAATCATACATATCCCTATAGGGAGACTCTTAAGGTTATCCAGCAGAGAATGGAAGTAGAAAGCACCTTTAATTATAATGAAAATAGGTAAATCTAGCCTGCCAGTCCCTGGATGTTCAGATGTCTTCTTCAGCTTGGACTCATGAATGCTAACTACACAGGACTTTTGAGGATGTGATTTATGTGGGTTCCAAGAGGGAAGAGGAGTGACATGCTGGTACCATTTATCCACACTGGGTTGGAGACCTGAGCTACAGGAACCTTATTTCTCAGGGGCTTTTGTAGTTTCTGTGATCTTTTATTCAGTTTTACTTTTCTATCATTATAAAGGTGCTGTACAGAGGGGCTTGTTACAATTACATTAAGTCAGATGAACATATTTCTCTTTGGATGATGTCACCCCTTCCCTTACTCTTTCCCAGTTTTCCCTCCTGTCCCCACCCACAAGTTGTATTATTCATTTTCAACATAGTGTCTAGTCAGTTTTGAAGAAGAAAAATTTGAATTTGTGAGCTCATTGAGGCTGGAATCATCTCTTAACTACCAGATGAGATGTTACCAGTGCATAGAGCTATAGCAAACCACTTGCATCCAATCAGTGGTGGGTTGGGGCTTGTTCTCATGGTCAAAAGCAATAGAGATCTAGGGCAAAAGACCTCAATGGAATGAAGGTGTTTTAAACAGATAGTGAGCTCCTACCAAGTGTATTCATTCTTGAGGCTGTCATAACAAATTGCCACCAACTGGGGGGCTTAAAAACATCAGAAGTTTATTTCCCCATATTTCTGGAGTCCAAGAGTACTTGGACTATTTGGGGGATTCTGAGAAAGAATTCATTACATGATTCTCCCCTAATTTGCCAGAAATCTCTGGCATGCTGTGACTTGCAAGTGATTCATCCAGTCTCTACCTCTCTCTTTTCTTCTTTCTGTGTGAGTCTTTTTAAGGACATTTGTCAATGAGTTTACTATATAGCAGATTATCCAGCTTGAACTTCTTTCAAGATCTCTAACTTGGTTACACCAGCAAGGACGCTTTAAAAAAAAATAAAGTCTCATTTATAGATTCCAGGTAGGCATATATTTTGGAGAGGCTTCAGCCAACCTACTACATCAGCAAAAGAGAAACAAATGGGGGACAGCATTCTGAAAATAGAGAGTGCCAAAATAAAACCCCTCACAACTACTTCCGATGCATCCTATGACTTTTTCTTACCATAAATGCCACTATTTTCAAAGGATCCAAACTAAATTCCTTTTAATATATCGTATATTTATTCTGGAAAGTAGACAGGTATTTTTTTAATATCTGACCAAACACTATCATTGCCTTTCCCTTCCTCTCAAGTCAACTGCCTCATATGGTTTGCTCTAGCCCCATTACTGTCTCAGGGTGTGTGAAATCTTATCAGAGAAAAGAGCACAATAATTGCACCCTCTGGGAGAATTCAAGCATTGAAGATCATAATCTATGCCCCATATCACAGATTAATGGAGTCCAAATCAACTGTCTCAAGCCTCCCAGGAGACAGGAACTCTGCTATTCTGGAAATGTGACTTGTAGGATTTCTTAATTAAAAGTAATAAGTACCTTCTGTTTCCAATGGTTTGAAGCCTTAATGCATATACAATCTTTGTGCATTTTATTTTGGTCTTGGGTTGCCCCCTTCCCCGATAATTTATTGTATGAATCAAGAACATTCTGTTTAAGCTAAGGAGAAAACAGCTTTAACTTCTCTACTTTAATCCTAGCATGTTTATACGGTTTCCTGAATTCACTAAAGCCGATGACATTAACCCTAAATAGCCATTCTTAGTAGTAAATAAGTTCTTCCCAAGTATGAAAACCACACAGGTTATAGGAAAGCAATACCTTTAAAAAAAGAGCTTATAATAAACAAAATAGAAAGATTCTAAGCAACTAGATCAATCCAAATAGAATAATGAGGTTAATTTAAAAGATTTTGTGGGGAAAATAAGACAAACTTTTTGTCTCAATTTTGGAAAAATTTCTAATTGTAAAAATAACACAGTACCTTTTTTTGTGCCAATACTGGGGATTGAATTCAGGGCCTGTGCATTGTCTATGTACTTTAATGCTCAAAGCCAGTACTCTGCCACTTAAACCCCAGTTTCTAGTTTTGCTTCTGGTTTTTGGTGATTAGTTGGAGATAAAAATCATATGGATTTTCCTGCCCAGGCTGGCTTCAAACGGTGATCCTCAGATCTCAGGCTCCTAAGTAGATAAGATTATTACAGGCATGAGCTACTGGCACCTGACCAACACAGTACCTTTGTAAAAGTTATCAGATCAAGAGGTTTTATAGGTGACATTAAAAAAATGTTCAAAGCAGCCAGGTACCAGTGGCTCATGCATGTAAGACTAGCTACTCAGGAGGCTGAGATCTGAGGATCCTGGTTCAAAGCCAGCCCAGGCAGGAAAGTCCAAGACTCTTATCTCTAATTCTCTAATGAACTACCAGAAAACCAAAAGTGGCACTGTGGCTCAAGTGGTAGAGCACTAGCCTTGAGCTGAAGAGCTGAGGGACAGCATCCAAGCCCAGAGTTCAAGCCCCACAACTGACCAAAAAAAAAAATGTTCAAAGCATGTATAACTTCTGAATTTCCAAAGTTGTCTTATAATATAAAAACAAAGGAGAACATCTTAACTCAGTGTTAAAGTTAGTAGCCTAACATTGATGTTAAAAGCAGATAGTACCAGCACAAAGTCAGAAAACAGCAGACTAATTTTACAGTCGGATATAGAGGCAAAAATCCTAAATAAAACATCAGCAAGTCATATCTAAATAAAATAGTAGAATGTCAAATCCAGTTGGTTGGATGTGTTGAAAGAATGTTACAGTATAACTAAATAGAAGTTAACCTACAGGTATAAAAATATAGTTTAAAATTTAAAAAGATGTTAATATTTATTGTATTGAATTTTGCTCAGGAAAAACCCATGTGAGAATTTCAATAATTGTTAAAAAGCATTTGCTAAAATTTAGCATCCATTTCTCATTAGAACAACAGCAAAAACATTAAACCATAGCATAGAAATAAGAACAACTCAAAGGACATAGCTAGCAAGATCAATAGAAAGCCCACAGATTGAGAGATCTTCACTAGCCATACAATGGACAAGGGTCTCATATCTAAAATATACTTATAACTCAAAAAATTAAATCCCCCAACAACAAATTTTCACAGAAACAACTGCCCAATAAATAAGAGGGCTAAAGGCTTAAAGAGAAACTTCTCTGAAGAAGTAAGAAGGATGGCCAATAGACATATGAAGAAATGCTCAACCTCTCTAGCCATAAAAGAAATGCAAATCAAAACAACATTGAGATACCACCTCACCCCAGTTAGAATGGCTATAATCAAGAACTCTAATAACAACAGATGCTGGAGGGGATGTGGACAGAAGGGAACCTTACTTCATTGTTGGTGGGAGTGTAAACTTGTTCAACCACTTTGGAAAGCAGTATGGAGGTTCCTCAAAGACTCCACATAGAGCTCCCCTATGACCCAGCAATCCCATTTTTGGGCATTTACCCAAATGATCACAAACAAGACCACATTAAAGCTACCAGCACAACTATATTTACTGCAGCATTATTTACTATAGCTAAGATATGGAACCAACCCAGATGCCCCTCAGTAGATGAATGGATCAAGAAAATGTGGTATATATAGAATGGGATTCTATGCCTCCATCAGAAAGAATGACATTGCCCCATTTGTTAGGAAATGGAAAGACTTGGAAAAAATTATATTAAGTGAAGTAAGCCAGGCCCAAAGAAACATAGGTCCTATGGTTTCCCTTATTTGCAATAACCAGTGTATGTCTGAGTCAAGCAGAAAAGGTCAAATAAGTTGATGTTAGGGAAATGAACCCCAAGATAAGTATTCAAATGTTTTTTTCTTTCATGCAATTGTTTCTAACATATTTATAAGATGATTTCTTTGTTGCTTTTTATATCCCTCCCCCATGGTATAACCCCTGCTTTCATTGTATTTGATGTTTGTATAATTTGTGGAGGGGAGGGAAAAAACAAATCGTTTAAATAGGGATACAGGTGGACCCATTGCAACAATAAGATGTACAAGTCGTTATGTCGAAAAATGAACTTTACAACTTTGGTGGGGGGGGGAGGATCGGGTGGGGGGGGTAAGGGGGGTATGAGAAGGGGTGGGAAGGGGAAACAAAGGAGGAGGCAACAATGCTTGATAAGAAATGTACTCATTATCTTGCCCATGTAATTGTAACCCCCTCTGTACGATACTTTCACAATTAAACAAAAAGAAATAAGAACAACTACTAGAAAATAGCACACTGTACCATGATAAAGTACAAAATACACAAACCAATGATATTCCTATGTCGCAGCAGTAATCAATGATTAGAAAGTGATCTTATGATATGGTGCTTTTATGGAAAAGCACCAATAAAAATAAAATGTGTAGAATATACATAAAGAAGCTTTACAATCACATTAAGAATCATCAATTAAAGCTTAGTTAAGTGGAATAATATGTTCTAGAACAAAACATGCAAATAACAAATATGTTCATTATTTCATTGCTTTTCCACTGGAGATATTAACAGAATTTTTCATGAGAATTTCTAACTGATTCTGAATTTCAGCCGAAAACAATAGAGAATAGACTTTTGGAAAATGAATGTCAATGAGAATATGAACCACAAGATATCAAAATTCTATAAAGTCATTGAAATCCTGACAAGAGTTTAGAACCAAAAACACAAATAGATCACTGCTCAGAGAGAAAGTATGAAAGAGATTTGATAAGATAAGAAAATAGAGTAGATAAGAAAATAAAGTAAATGATGAAAGGGATATAACTAACCAATGATGAAAGAATTGGATTATTCAGCAATCTGTGTTGTAACAATTGGCCCTCCATTTGGAAGAGAGGGAAAAATGCCTTTAATTGACTGGTCATTCAAGCGTAAATTACAGCTGGATTAAGTGGTAAAGTGCCAAGTGTAACTGCAATCCTATCAGGTATCTGACAGCAGGGTCCACTGCCAAATACCTGAAATGTATTCATTGGCAAGATGGAGTTTCCTGTAAGCTGTTGGCTGAGATTCTTAATCCCACTGTGGACATCTCTGTTCCTTGGCCCTCTCCAAAGGGCAGCTCCCAACATGGTGGTGTACAATGGACAGACAACCCAGATAAGATGGAAGTCATGGCTTTTTGCAATCTAATTTCAGAAGTAAAGTCTTATCTCCTTAACCATCATGAGCTGCTCCCCACATTTAAAGGGGTGTGTGGGCCTGAGGAAGATGAAAACCAGCAAATATACAGCAAGAAGGATGGTTTCTCACTGGCCACAGTATTTGATTGTCCAAATGCAATCTCTCAGTAAATGCTTAAATAAATAAATAATAAATGTCAGGACCTTTTGGAGGTCTTTGGGGAGTGTAGCCATGTAACTTGCTGAGGCCAATTAAATGTGAGATAGATATGTTATGCCACTCTTGTGTAGAGTCCTTTGCCATGAAAATAGTATGCTGCCAATAGAAGTTTCTTCTTTGACCTATATTCCAAATAAAGAAGACCCAAAGGAAAGGAGTCCAGCAGAGGTTTCTGGATTGGGTGCCATTTGTGATCACAGCAAAAATGATCCACACACCTGTTGATGGGCCACCTGCCTCATTAGATGGAAGACAAAGAAAGCTCTATTTATCCTCCTTCCTTTCCTCCCTGACCTCAGCAAAGACTCCCACAGAGCATGGGAGCTTATCTCTTCTAAAAGTCCTCATTTGCATCCTACAGTGAAAGCCCAGTGTGGAATGAATACCATTAGTGCAGTGTAGTCTTTTCCACCTTGGTGCCATTAATATACAACCCCCAATCCCTGATAACTGCTCTAATGAGCAGGAGGACAGAGGACAGACAGGTGAGCAACACAAATACCTTAAAAAAAGTTACATCCTAGAAGAGAGGCAAGAAACAAGAAACAAGTATGTTGAAATATGCCAAGCAGTGCTATGTAGAAAAACAAATCAAATCAGAGGAACAGGAATAGCAAGGAATTTCACAGACCTAGAGGCCTGGAGCACCTACTTGAGCACGATGCCATATGCATCTACACATTGAAGAGCACAGCTTTAGCTACACTGTGTGATGTCACTAGTTTAAACTCCTTACCACTGATCACTGTCAACTCCTTGTTACTTTGAAGATCTGAATGGGACTCCTTTCTTAACTGTAGGTCAATATATTACTGACAGATTTGGAGTTCTGCTTATGATATCATTTAATCATATTTATCTTTGGGCTTCAGATTAGAAGAGAATTCAAATAGAGCACTACGAAATGAGAACTAGAAGAGAAAAAATGTGTTTATAGAGTTAGCAAAGAACCACTCCCATAACAGTTGGGGCTGTAATCCTTCACAACTACTTTGCTGCCTCCTTCATCCATTCTAGGGATTGGGGCTCATTTGTAACATGGAATTAGCCTGTAAGAAAAGTAAATAGTAGCCGGGCGCTGGTGGCTCACGCCTGTAATCCTAGCTACTCAGGAGGCTGAGATCTGAGGATCACGGTTCAAAGCCAGCCCGGGCAGGAAAGACCGTGAGACTCCTATCTCCAATATACCACCAGAAAACCGGAAGTGGCGCTGTAGCTCAAATGGTAGAGCGCTCGCCTTGAGCTGAAGAGCTGAGGGACAGCACCCAGGCCCAGAGTTCAAGCCCCACGACCGACAAAAAAAAAAAAAAAGAAAAGAAAAGTAAATAGTTTGGCCGGAGTGGGCGTGGGGGGTGGGGGGAGATAGGAAGGGATGGGAAACAAAGGAGGAGGCAACAATGCTTGATAAGAAATGTACTCATTACTTGCCCAGGTAATTGTAACCCCTCTGTATGATATTTTCACAATTAAAAAAATGAAAAAGTAAATAGGACTTATTTATATTTATTCCTTTTTTGAAAAGAAAGGCTGGAAATAAATTAGACCAAACTTAAAAACATAATAACTTCACATGCTAGCAAGGTAAATGTCTGTTCAATGATTTCCTGCTTACCCCTCCACTTTTTATTTTATTAAAAATTGCTTTTAAAAACTACCCAAAGAAGAAGAGCATGAGATTTAGGAGTGTAAACTTTTGCAACTAGTCCTCGCCCTCCTGTTTCTAGGCTGTGTGTCCTTGAATAAATCACTAAATTCTTTAAGCCTGTATATAATGTGCTGATAATAAGGATAGCCTCTCATAATGTGGTGGCTATTAAGTGAGAAGATGTATGCAAAGTGCCGAGCTTTAGACTGGGCTTGGCATATGACCTTAATGCGCGTGGCCATTATGGTTATTTTATGATTCCCTGAAGTGGGGCTGTGACAGTTTGAATGTATATCTCCTCCAAAATTCATTTTGAAATTCCTCTGAATCCATTCATTTTCCATTGCAATAACAAAACACCACAGACTAGGTAGTTTATATGGAAATAAAACTGCACTGGCTCATGATTCTGGAGGCCAAAATTCTAAAAGCATAGGGATAGCATCTGACAAGGACTTTTTATTGTTGTTTCATTTTGTTTTGACGTGCTAGGGGTTGAACTCAAGGCCTTATTCATTCTAGAGCTCTACCATTGAGCTATAGCCCAAGCCCCTGAAAAAGGCTTTTGTGCTATTCTATACCAAGTTAGAAAAGCAGATGTAAGGGCTGGGAATGTGGCTTAGGGGTAGAGTGCTGCCTAGCATGCGTGAAGCCTGGGGTTTGATTCCTCAGTACCACATAAACAGAAAAAAAAAGTGGGGCTGTGGCTCAAGTGGTAGAGTGCTAGCCTTGAACAAAAAGAAGCTCAGAGACAGTGCCCAGACCCCAAGTTCAGGCCCCAGAACTGGCAAAAATAAAATAAAAAGTAGATGTAAGTGAGAGTAGACATGAGTGTCACTCCTAGCCATTCAATTCACTCCTGAGACTAGCACACTCCTGCAAGTACGGCCTTGAGCAATTGGTGAGATAGAGTCCTTATGACCTAAATACCTTCCACTGGGTTCTACCTCCCCAAACTGACACATTAGAAATGAAGGTTCCAAAGTACAAACTTTTGTGATATACATTGCAACTATACCTAAGTTAATTCCTGTTGTAGTATTGAAGAATAGATCTTAATACAACAACATGGTAGTGATGAGGAGGGGGAGCCTTGTGGAGATAGATACTGCCCTTAAAGAAGAAGCTCAAAGTTTGTCTTCTCTTGTGATTCTTTCCATTCCACCACAAGAGCACATGCTTATCCCTTCTGGGGACATAGCCAGTACACCATCTTGGAAGTAGAGGCTGGGTCTTCCCTCATCAGCTGACATCATGATCTTGGACTTGCTAGCCTCCAGAACTGTGTGAAACAAACTTCTGTTGTTCTGTTGTTGGTGTTGTTGGTGTGCATCATCTGTAACAACTTTTTTTTTCTTAAAACAGCATGAACAGACCAAGACAGGTTCTGTGAGACAACCATATCCTAAGAAGTTCCCATGTAGGGTGGGTAGGGGGAGGATGGGAAGGGATGGGAAGGGGAAACAAAGGAAGAGGCTACAATGCTTGATAAGAAATGTACTCATTATCTTGCCCATGTAATTGTAATCCCTCTGTACAGTATTTTCAAATAAAAAAGGAAAAAAAAAGAATTCTGAGCTAAAAAAAAAGTTTGGGAAGCTCTACACATTACGCACATTGCATTTATTTCGTGAGGATTCAGAGTGATCTTGAGATATTCATGGTACTGTGAATTCCTGACTTAAAGAAATATGCCTTCTTTTTTTCATTTACATTGCTGCTTTCCAGATTTTGTATATGAAACAGGGGCCTACAATATTCTTGCTAAATGGAAGGGATGAGGTTACTCTGGGTGTTCCTGAACTTTGGAAGCAAGGCTACTTTTCAGAAAACTAATGGCGCATAGGGTGGGGCTGCCCATGAGATTCTTCTTCTCAATGACCCTATGGAGAGTTGAGGACTCAAAGCTGACCTGGCCTGAGGCCCCTCAGGAAAGCTTTGAAGTTTACTGTGGGCATTCATTCATTGTTTGAAATGCCAATCCCATGGGTTCTTTACAATTAGAAAAGCACAGGAAATTTTGGGGAGTCAATAAAACAGACAAATGTATTTTTGACGACTTGCTATTTCTAGCTATACATAATTACCCAACAGGCAAGAACCAGTTTTATCCAAAAGCACACTGTACCCTGTTTTGCAGGGAAAAGACTGATCATAACAACTCCTCCACTAATCTTATTGGCAGATTGTAACTCAGCATGGAAAAGCCGAATATAGATGGATGATGTCATGCTTGGAGCTCATCTTTTAAGATCTGTTAAAGCACTTAAAGAGTTTTACCATGAAGGAGTCCCACCTTCCCTGTTTGCGACATATCTGAGGAGAGATGGGCCAGAGGGACGAGGAGGAGGCTGAGCATACTGCTGGCAGTGAGGCTGAAGGTCCAGAAGCTGGGTGTGACCACAGAGCATGCAGACAGACCTTTAAAGTAGATGACAACATGTCTCCAAAAAGGAGGAACAGCCAAGGAGAAAAGCAACCCGCCCAGCAACAGGCGGAAGCTGACAGTGGTTCAGGTGATGATATTTCCTTTGTAGAAAACAGGGTTTCTCCATCATTGTCACTTCTCCGTCTAGTCATCTTTTCTAAACAGAGCAGCATGAACAGTGGGGAGACGGTGGGAGTGGTTCTATTTAGTGTGAAAGCCAGAGACAGAAATCATCTTCTCTAAGAATGAATTTCCTGATCCATGACATAAAGACAGTATTAGCATCTCCATAATGGGGTCGTGCTGTGGCTTCAATGAGCTAAGCTGGAGTTTTGCCACAGTATGTGACATAAGGGAGGAGCTCTGTTAAGGTTGCACATAATTTAGATGGAGAAAGTAATGAGTTTAACTCATTGGTCCCAAGTCATGTGCTGGCCACATTTATTGGCTTTTCCCAAGAGGCCCTGGATCCTGGCAGGAGCTTGGCTGCAGCCTGCTCTTAGGATTGTTTCTAAGGTCTGGTGGTGCTGTGCAAAGAAAACTGATATGCAGAGATTCTCAAACAAACGTGAGGAAGAGAACATCTGGTTTGGAAGATGGCCTTGTAGCCCAACCCCCTGTAGACTATGGTTAGAGAGGAAAACAGGAAGTTTTATTCATCTTGCATTCTTGATTTTTCAAGTCCCAATCTCCAGCTGTTTATATCAACTTTGTTTTTCCCCAAGAAAAAGAGAGAGACAGCAAGAGAGAGAGGAAAACAAAAAAGCACTGTAAGTCACTATCTTTCCATGAAGTAGCCCTTTCTGGAAAAGTCAGATTGATTCATTGCCTTGGCTAGCTCATCTTTTATTATTGTCTTCTTTTCCCAAATTAATATCTTTTCCCTGGCTTCTTTTCAGGCCTGAATACATTGTGACAAAGAGGGAAGAAGTGAAGTCAGGAGGGAGAAGGTGGGGAAAAAAGCTTGGAAAGATGGCAGATATAGTAGAAAAACCCTGGATAGGCGGAAAGAAGAAAACTTTATAACCCTGACCCTGAAGATTCAAACGTGATTTGAGAGTTGAAGTTGTAGCTATCTGAGGAGTTCAAATCCACAGAGCACTGCAGATGTGGGAAGTCATCCTCAGAACCAAAGAGGAACAGGAAAAAAAAAGCCCTCAAAGCAAAAGTTAGGGGAAGACGGTTGTGTTGCGTGAAGATAAATGATATTTAACTTACTGCTAGGAATCCCTGTGAACCGTGATGATGGTATTTTCTAATCTTCCCATTGCTGTCATAGTTCTTCTTCTCTTTCAAATCATGGGGAGGTAATAATCTGGTGCTAGAAACAGGAGCTCAAACCCAACTGGGTTAACTGTCATGTAAATGATCTTTGGTCAAGGCACTTAACTCTCTCTGGAGCCCAGTGGCCTTGGAAGATGAGAATGACAATGATGATCATCAGAGTTCACCTATATAATCTGCTGTAAGGGGTAAAGGAAGTAAGAGATGTAAAGCACCTTGGCCACACAACAAGTGCCACAGGCACTGAGCCATTATTTTTCCACTCATCCTTATTGAAGTATTCAAATTCTAGAACACAAGCAGAGTGTGTTGATCCTTTACAGCATTTACCACCTACAGACACTGTGGTGAATACAACTGGCAACTCTGCAGTAAGATGACCTGCCTTTTTAATCTATCTTTGAATACAAGGAGGGTCATGGTTTTTCAAAAGCCAATCCAGTCCCCAGAATCATAGTGCGTTGAGCTACAAAGGGATCTAAGATGCTAAGAGTTTTTCCAAGGATTTAATTTACAGTGCTGAGCTGGAAATAAAACTACAAAAAATAGGCAAAATTTACATATCAATTATATCAATTGTATATATAAGGTTTTTTAATAATTAAAAAGCTTTCATTCAGATTTTTCTTACAGCAAATACTAGAATGTTAGCCTAAATGCATATGAATGCATAGTACTTAGAATTATGTACTATCTAATATCAACTCAAACAAGATTCAGAATTATTTATATCAGAACTGTTTTATATAGTAAGATGACACATGATAACTAGTCTTCAAATCAATCATGGTAAGAGCCTTTTGATAGGTCAAATCTCACATTAATGGCTTTTACAGAAAAACCTCTCCCATATGTAAATTTACTTGTTAGAAAGCAAAAAATTATTTTTAATAATGTGTAGCAAATGCCTAATAGTTGTTCTTTGAAAGTGTCTCTATACTCCTCTTTATAATGTTTTTACCTTTTTTTCTCTTGTGAAATATCCACCCAGAAAAATAAAAAAACAGAATATGAGTATGTATTCATTGTGTACACACCTGCATGCACACACACACACCACACACACCACACACACACGCACACGCACACATGCACACCACGCACACACACGCACGTACACACACACACGTGTCAGTTTTTAGTATCAAAAGTCTCCCCACAGACTCATCCATCTCAGAGGAAGCATCGTACTGCATTTTGACAGTTATTTTCTATATCATTTTACTTCCGTTGTTTGTACTTCTCAACAATATCAAATTGTTTTGCCGGATTATTGAAATCTTTCTTCTTTGTTTTGGAAACCCTCAGAACTACAGAAAAGTAGCAAACTTGTACATGGAACCTTCGTGTTCTCTTTGCTTGGTTTCCCAGTTGTTGGCATTGTGACGTTTTCTTTATGTCACAGTGCACGGAATGGGTGCACAGATGTGTTTGCCGAACCATTTGAAACAAGTCAAGTTTGGGTTCTAAATTTTAAATAAGCAGATTTACATTGTGCAAAAACATTGAACTTCTTTTTGTATGACAGGTGATTTTATGGACGTTTGAAGTTGTAGTGTTGGTAAGGTAGTATCAAGTCTGGGGAAAAGTGCATAGCTGAACCTAGGAGTACTCATGGCACACAAAACTTGCTCTGTGATGTCCTGATCACTGGCTATATCAGCCTCGCCTTCCTCCATTCACAGACCTGATGTACTTTCTTTACTACTGACTTTTCCTGAAACTACTCCAAATGCCTCCTTTCAATCTTCGCAGGATAAAACCATAAGCTCTTTGGCCAGGTGATCTGAGACACTTCTAAGACCTAGGGAGAATCTTGAAGACTGGAGAGAAGCAATTCAGAGACAATGTTGTCAATTATTAGATTTTATGAGATTATTTCTACTGTGCCTGGACCAGAAGAGCCCCTGTGGTCCAGGGTGTGCCCTCAGTAGTGGTGAAACTGTGAATTGAAGAAATGAGTGGATCATGTCTAGCTCTACCTTAATCTATCAGCATGTAGAAATTGATGTTAGAATCCAGTCTGTTCTTAGACAGCAAACGAGTTGGTATTTGAAAGGTTTATTTCCTTCAGATTTCTCTCTTTGAAAGGCAGTTAAAGACACCAGTCTTAGGGCTGGGAATGTGGCTTAATGGTAGAGTGCTTGCATATTTCTTAGTACCACATAAACAGAAAAGACTGGAAGGAGTGCTGTGGCTTAAGTTGTAAATGCTAGTCCTGAGCAGAAGCAGCTCAGGGACAGCATCCGGACCCTGAGTTCAAGCCCCAGGACTAGCAAAAAAAAAAGACACCAGTCTTAAAAACTAAAAGAAAGAGGCCTGCTCTGTGGAGTAAATTACCAACTTATTCCTGTCTCCTAAGTATAAATTGGTGTGAAACACCTAAGAGTTTCTTAATAAATAAACAGTGCTGGAGGAATATCAATACCAAGCTCCAAACTCTATTACAAAGCCATAGTAATCAAAACAGCTTGATACTGGCACAAGAATAGAGCTGAGGACCAACAGAATAGAACTTAAGATCCAGAAATGAACCTGCAGATCTCTAGCCACCTAATTTTCGATGAGAGCCAAAAAATTAAGATGAAAGAGCCAAGCACTGGTGGCTCACTTGCCTATAATCCTAGATATTCAGGAGGCTGAGATCTGAGGATCACAGTTCAAAGCCAGCCTGGGCAGGAAAGTCCGTGAGACTCTTATCTTCAATAAACCACTCCGAAACCCAGAAGTGGTGCTTGGTTCAAGTGGTAGAGCACTAGCCTTGAGCCTTGAGCTGAGAGACAATGCCCAGGCCCAGAGTTCAAACCCCATAAATGACAGAAAAAGAATTGATATAAGAAAGCTGCAGGGGCTGGGAAGTTGGCTCAGTGGTAGAGCACTTGCCTTGCATGCCTGAGGCCCTGGGTTCAATTCCTCAGCACCACATAAGCAAAAAGAAAAAAGCCGGAAGTGGCACTGTGGCTCAAGTGGTAGAGCACTAGCCTTGAGCTGAAGAGCTGAGGGACAGTGCTCAGGCCCAGAGTTCAGGCCCCACGACCGAACCCCCCCCCAAAAAAAAAAGAAAGAAAGAAAGCCTCAGTAAATGGTACTGGCAAAATTGGTTAAATACCTGTAGAAAACTAAAGTTAGATCTTTATATGTCACCCTGCACCAGAATCAACTCCAAAACGATCAACTCCAAAACGATCAAAGACCTTGAAGTAAAAGCAGACACCCTGAAAACATTACAGGAAGAACTGGAGAAACTCTAGGGCTCCTTAGAACAGGCCAAAATGTAATTCTGACCCAGCAGTCCCATTCCTGGGCATTTACCCAAATGATCACAAACAAGGCCATACTAAAGCTACCAGCACAACTATGTTTATTGCAGCATTATTTTCCATAGCTAAGATATGGAACCAGTCCAGATGCCCCTCAGTAGATAAATGGATCAAGAAAATGTAATTCTATGCTTCCATCAGAAAGAATGATGCCATTTGTAAGGAAATGGAAAGACTTGGAAAAAAATCATATTAAGTGAAGTAAGCCAGACCCAAAGAAACATAGGTCCTATGGTTTCCCTTATAATGCAATAATTAGTATAGATTTTGGGATAATCTTATGAGATAAGCAGTATAGTTCAATAGTTATGTACATATGACCATATAAGATGATGCTAAGTGAAATGAACTCCAAGACACAAAGACAAGAGGGTTTTATTTGTTGTTGTTTTTAATGTACTACGTAATTTTTTGTTTCTTTTGTATGTTCTTCCCCCTATGGTATATCCTCTGTGGTAACTATATTTGACTTTGGTATCCTGGTATTGTACATACGTTTATTTGAATTTGGGAAGGGGAATGGTGAGACTAAGAACCCGGTGGGTGGGGGAGAAACCACAGCACCAGTGATATACACAAGACAATATGTTGGAAATGATCTGTACAACTTGGGATGGGGAGGGTAAGTAGGAGAAAAATGAGGGAAGAGGTAACAAGCTTGACAAGAAATGTACTTACTACCTTACGTATGTAACTGTAAACCCTCCGTACATCACCTTGACAATAAAAAAAGAAATGCATGTAAAATAAAAGGCAAAATTCAATAGGTTTTTAAAAGGTGGCTATAAGTTCTTTCCTGTTCCTCCAAGAAGTGGGTTCTAGGTCATTCCTCTTTCATCTTTACAGAGTTGTGTCTGATCCAGTAAGATGTGAGGAGGCGATAGCCATTGGTTTTCAAGGCTACGTCACCAAAGCTCATAAAGCTTTCTAATCTCCAAGGTTGCTCATGTTCACTCATAGAGCCATGCAACATCACGTAAGAAACCCAGTGACTCTAAGATATCCTGGATCAAGAAAATCTAGCCATGAGCAGACCACATGTACATGCTCAGATCAGAGTCTCAGCTGACCTCATACAGGACAAAACCTTTGCATGCAGAAGCTCCCATGAATACCAACACCTGAATATGACCTCAAGCTGTTTAAGCCTTCTGAGTTGAGACTTCAGACATCATAGAGCAAAGATAAATCATTCCCTGTTGTGCCTTGCCCATATTCCCAAACAAGGAACCTAAAAATGTAACAAAATGCATTCTGTTGCATGCCCCTAATTTGAAGTCATTTGTTATCAGAAAAAAAAAATGGAGCAGTTGTCAACTATTTATGAGGATGAGAGAGAGGCAGGTGGAGGGGGAAGAAAGAGAGAGGAGAACAGATACAAGCATGTATATGTACATATGCATATAACACTGAAGTATAAGCCTTTGGTGAATTCCATATAAACATTTGTATTTTAGGAGCTTAAAACTGAGAAGATTAGATGAATAGATGTATTACTGACAGAAATATGGAAATGGTTGGTACAGCTTGGGCTCATTTAAATGCTCATTTCTCTTCAGAGGCCTGCTGAAGATTGACATAATAACTTGAAACAGCTCATTCTTGAAAAGGTAGCATCCTGGGGTTTGAAAGATCAAAGGCTTACTTTCCAGGGAAATGTTTACTCCTGCTTTTGCTTTCCCATAGGATCAGATTCTATTCTTCTTTGGTTCCTCCCATCTTCTCCATGACCTTTTAGTATGGGTCAAACTCTGGCCCCATTTCCCTTGACACCAAAGAAGGAAATAACAAGAGAAAAACCTGGATCTCAAGAGGCCCACGGAGGTCCTTGTAACTAGGAAATGTGCCATTTGCATTTGTTTATTTTATGTATGGTTTCTAATTTTGCAAGATCCTCCAAGACCATGGTTTGGCAGACTATGGGGCAAGAGTCAGTATATGTGGTCCAGCATTTAGTTGGCTCCTTCTCTTAATCTCTGATTTGATCCAGTCTCAATACAAACCCAAATGGACACTCAGGAATCTGGCATTAGGCAGATTTAATCTTTAAAAAAGGAAGTATTTAGTCTTGATGGAAAGCATACAAGCTCATTTTGGAAAAGAAGCACTTTGCATATGAAACTTCTCCATAGCAAGCAAGATTAACTTAAAACACAACTGCATCGTGAAATAGTAATAATGAGAAGGATGTTGGGAGTATCATAAATATCATGTTGTATTTTGGCATAAGCCATATAAACAGAAGAGTTTGAGGTGTCTCTAAAGGCTCTTCCTTCTTCCAAACCATTTTGCTTGTGTTTATGATATTAATTCTAAAAACTTTACTTTTATCTTGCAGTGCCAGAAAATATTTCTCCCAACCATTCCATTTTGGATGTGAAAAACTAAAAGCCAGAAATTATTCAGCCAAGGCAGACAATGGCTTCCCGAGTTAGAGCCCAGATCCCCTAGTCTTCAAGTAAAACCACATACTACTTCCTGAACACTGAGCCTGGAAAGGGTAGGTGGGGGGGATTGGGGAGGGCACAGGAGAGGAGGGGAAGAGAGGTAAGGAGAGAGGGGCATAGGAGACTTGGGTTCTCTCAGCATGTTCCCTAGCTGGATTTGGAATGAAGTCAATAATCCCTCACCTGGCAATTGGTTCTTGACAAAATATCTTCTCAAACTCCTTTTCTCACCACACCCAACCAAAATTTCAATTCAAGTCACTCTTACTGATTTTTTATTCTACAGATCCCCAAAACATTGTTTTTGGTCATTCTATTATCTTGGATTTTGTTCTTTCCTTCCCCCATGTCCCTCCACAAAACTCAATTCAAGTACTCCCTACCTAATGATACTCATCAAAAGAAAACAAAGTTTCCAAAGAACCAAGAACCACAACCTTCAACTGTTTTTTTCTGGAGGACATGACCAGACACAGGATCAGTTTCTTTCCCAATGTACTTAGTCTCGTGGCGTTCAGTGATGTTCCAGAACATTGATTGGTACCATGCCAGCCACTCTAGCCACTCTAATGTGCAGTGTTCTGAGTGTCCAGAAAACCACCACAGGAATCCCTCTAGGTCACCTGGACCACTGCTGGTTTTCACTCAAGCTTTGCTTGTACTAAACTTTCTAAAGGACCTAGAGTCTCCTCTCCCCTAAAAAGAAACATTACACACACACACACACACACACACACACACACACACACACACACACACACACTATAGGAATCCAGATGCTTCACATCTTCATTTCCAAGCCTTCTATAAACATCTGGCACCCATTTGCAAGGGACAAATGGGTGGCCCCTCCAACTCAAACTGATAAGACTGCTTTCAAATTCTGCTTAGAAAAGGACTAGAGCCAAAGAAGCTCCTCTGGAATGCAGCCTGCGTGCTCCACAGGCTGGTCTGATACTCTCCACAGAAGGCAATAAAATAAGGAAATCAGGAACTTTATGTTGCTCACCCTTAACTTCCAATCTACCACTCAATAAAATGCTTTTGCTCCCTGCATAGAATTGTGGGATTCACCTTCTCCCATGTGTCCCAGCAACTCAAATGGAATTCGTCTACAGCTGTGTTGGAGCCTCCCCTTCTTCTGCTCTGAGTGCTCTGGGTAAGGATCTAGACCTACAGGCAGAGAGGAAGAACCAAATGTCCTCATATGAAACTCAGGATGTGATGTTCACAAATATGGACACCTTGTTTCAATGGTATTGACTCCTGTCTATCCATTTAGTTCTTACAACAACCAATGAGGTATTATTGTTGTCTTCATTTTATAGTTACCATAACTGAGACTTAGTATGTATGAGAGGTTTGTTCAATGGCTCTCAGTAGATGGCAAAGACCAAACTAGAACTATTTGACTTCTAAGCCCAATAATAATTACAAATAATAATAAAGATATCACCTAGAAAAATTCGATAATTTGTACTTCTTGTAATTTGTGCTAATCCATAATTTCCTGGTCTCTTTTGACCAATTCAAGGAATGCCACTCTCATGAGAAACCATCAGTCATGAGTGTGTTGAACATTCTTATAACTGCATGTTGTATGTTTATCTAAACATAAATGTATCCACTGGTGATAGTTCAATATGTAAAGATTGCATGCATGTCACCAAAGATGTCTCATCCCTAAAGTCTGTCTTTTAAATTTCTCCATTCTTACAGTTGTTACCCTGTATGTCTTCTCAATCAGCAGCGTGATTGTGGAGACAAGAACAGAAACCAAGACTGAGTTCTTACCTGGCTGATCACTTTACTGCTTTCACCTCGGAACTCTTTCTGTCTGGATCAGCACAGCTCTTTGGACAAAAGTGCAATGTGCATGTGTGTATACGTGTGGGGGGGGGGGAGATACAACAAGAGAGAGAGAATTATTGTATGTGAGTACTTGATATATAGTTTGATCTTCAGTATCCTCTGAAGACCTATATATTAAAAGATTTGTCCCCAGTTTGTGGTACTATTGGTAAGTGATAGGACTTTAAAAGGTGAATCCTTCTGGGAGGAAGTTAGGTCATGGGAAGCTAGTTGGAGGGAGATCCTGGTTCTTTCCTGTCTTTCTGATTCTTGGTTGTCATAAGGTAAGCAGCCAACTTTCCTCTGTATTCTGACTGTGAGATGTGCTGCTTCCCCACAGGCCCAAGGGCAATGAGGTCAGATAGTCATTGACTTGAAAGACCAGAAGCTGAGATTAAAGACGCCTTTCTTTCCTGTAAGATGCTTCTCTCAGGTATTTCATCACAGTGGCAGAAAGCACACAGTAGTGCTGGTGTTAAGGTGTTGTGGAAAGCTGTACTTGAGTATGATGACACAATGAGTTCAAAGCCTTGTTGTTCATTTCAACATCATCTTGTGCTTGCAGATTTGAACCTGCTTCCATAATGTCACTGTGGATCCATCTGTAGTGTTTATCACTAAAACCAGTGCTGTGGCTTATGAAATAATGAGATGTGAGCCTAGGTTCTAGCAAACAAGCAGTTACACCGAAGGAAATACCCAGAACCATAAAAGCTATCTCCATATATGTGTTTGAATTACAGTGTAGGGAAGTATCATTTCTTGATCATTTTCCCCTCATTTCCAAGCCACGCTTCAATTAATAAAACTTTGTAAAAAAAATAGCATCCGCTACAGTTATCTATTACCTTTTCAGGGCTACAAAAGCTGGCGTAGTGCTAGATGTTCTTTTGAAGTTGGGCAACTGTGTAAGTTGAGCAGTTCCTTTTTTAAGTTAATTCATTACCTTCAGTACCAGTTAAAAACCAAAAACTGACAAAAGTCCTGAAAAATAACAAGTGAAAATATTTTAGCTATAAAGCATTTTTACATTGAGTTTTTAATTTTGTGTGGCTAGATTGTTTTCACTGAAAGTAGTTTGATGAGAACACACACTATGTTACTATCTGCATTCTTTCACATCTCTACGTATTTTAAAGTCACAATGAAGATCAGGTAAGATCAAGTCTTGTGTTTGTCACTTTTCTATCGCTGTAATAATGGAAGAGAGGAAACCAACTTAAAAGAGACAATAGTAAAGAAGGCAAGAACATCCTAGCAGAGAACTATTGGTGGAACTAGCTTGACTTACAGAAGCCAAGAAAAGGGAAAGGGGAGGGAGGGAAGAGAGAAGAAGAAATGAGGGAAGAGAGGGACAGGCCCAGTTGGACAGTTCTTTTCGCCCATGAATAGAAGCCTATGCCAGATTATTCCATAAGCCAGAGTTCCCCAGGAACTACATTTTGAGGAATTTTATGTTACACCAAAGCCCACTAAAACCAAAGTTATATTACTTTCTCTCTTATTGTCAAAAGCTGATAATACTTAACACAACATGTGTTATTTTATATGCATATTAAAACATCAAGGTTGAATACCTCAACTAGACATAATTTGTACTTGTCAAGTGTACTTCAATGAAGCTGTGGGATAAAGTTTGGCAACAAGCTCCTTCCCTCACCCCAAATTTTGGCCGGAAGAGCCTCCACCAACACCAAGTAAAGCAGCAAGAAGTTTTAATCAGAAATCATTCTGAGTTATAGAAAATGCCTACAGTGATATATATTTTATGCCAAAAAAAACCACAACTGTGTTACATATCCTAAAAAAGTGTTGAAGGTGTCTTGGAAACTTCCAGAGACTGCCAAAGACAACTGCATGATTTGATTGGCAGATCAAAGACAGATTTTGGTAAATAAATAATAAACCATTTTTTAAAGTCTTGCCTTAATGGAATCTCCTTCTTGAACATTTAATGTAAAGAAGAAGCATATGTTCCTGAGAAAGATAGATTTTATAAGGTGTGAGACTGGGCTTCCAGCCAAGCACACATGGCAACCTGTGGAACATACAGCAGCCGGCGTGAGGGGCTGAACCCAGATCATTCACTCGCACCCCTTCCTCAAGCTCTGCTTACAGTCCACGTGGTGTCTAGTGCTGGGAGCTGCAGTAAGGAGAGAAATAGCATACTGATTTCCCATCATCCTTTTCAGTCACAACTGAATTCACTTAGCAAACAATGGGAAAGTAAATGGAATAAGTTTTGCCCCATTTAATTGCTGACATGGCTATTTTGATCTCTTTCCATACAACAGTAGAGCCATGAGTGCCAACAATGGATTTTATTCTGCGCAGTGACATTTTCTTGAAAAAGTCCCAAGTTTTATAAAGTGGAGAAACATTGCTTGCCATCAACATAAAGCTTTGTGTCTGTACATAATAAAATCTGGATGCAAGCACCTCTGATATTTAGTACAATGTTGCTGGTTTTCCCCAAGGTGGTTGATTAACAAACACAAGGCTAGCAATAAAATTTGACAATGTTTCTGCCAGGAGGAACTCTATCGCCGAGTCTGTTATAGTAAGCAATTAATATAAGACAAATACTGACACTGTGGGATTAGAAGGAGGAAAGAACTATTAAATAGCCTTTGTGTAGCTAAAGGAGTTGACATGTCTGGGTGAATTACACTGGAGAGCATTTACCCTCCACCTCTGTTTTCTTATCCTTTAGGAACCTGTGTGAATACCTTGGCTAACCCCTTCTCTGCTCCATCATGCTAAACATGCCAAAAAAGAGATTGGGCTTGGCCCAGAATGAAGCATCCTCCACTCCATCAAACATTTGTTGTTTTGTCCTAAGGGAGCACTCAACTGGTTTTGCAAAGATGCACGTGCAAAGAAGAATGAGCTCTGTCTGGTCATGGTGGTACTTCTTCCTTCCTGTGTGGACAGCCCTGTGTCAATGCACTTTCATCCAGGCAGGGTCTTTCCCCCGTGGGACTCCTGTGATTCACAATCTGGAGAGGAAAGTCTGTTCCATCAAATTGGGTGGTCAACATTTGAACTCAAATGTGCAATTTGTGTTCTTCTTCTGACTTAACAGGATAAACAAGTGGAGTTAATCTGGATAGCTCTGAACAATTTTCAGATTCAGATGTATCTTGCAATGCATCTTGAGTAGGCCAGAAGATTGTATCTGGAGTGGGTCAGAACACGGTTTTCTTCAAGTGTGAAATTTTATGTGTGTGTCTGTGTGATTCTAATAAAGAAATATAATGAGTGATTGAACTTTAAGCTCCTTGAAGGTATGATCTTTTTTTACATATCCATTCTTCTGCTGCGAAGAGAATAGCAATGACCTTTGACCAAGATACTTCTTGGCTGAATAAAGTTCTTCACATTTACCCTTCATGGTCTATGGACTTCATTCATCAAATGCCTGAGACAACAGAACCAAGAGCCATCAGTGAAGCTGCAACACTAGCAAGCATTGAATATTGCTGAGCTTCAGTACTAGCAGGCGCGGCCTGCTGCTGAGCTGTGATGCTAGCAGAAGTTGCCTGTGGCAGGGCTGCAGTCCTAGTCCTCCTCTTGGCCAGCTGTGGAACTAGAAAAGCTATAATACAGTGGGCTCTGCCCACAGCAGGAAAAAATAGTAACTTCAATCAGGAAAGAGAAGACGTGTTTGGACTTGACTGACCTTAACTATACTAATGAACAAGAGCTTCAAGAGCCAAACACGTACGTGAGGATTCTGTGTATGCCAAACTGCATACATGTGTGTGTCTAAGCACAACAGAGTGGTAAGATTTCAGGGGCATTTAATTTTTCTTTTCCTCTTACATTGCTCTGTGCTGTTTGAATTTTTATGAGGTATATCTAATTTATATAACCAGAAAAAAACAGATTCTTTCTATTGTGAAATAGAGAGTAATAACTCTGGGGTCAGCTCTGATTTGAATTCACTTGGGACCTGGGCTTGGAAAAGTTTCTTATCCTCCCCACCTTGGGCTTCCCTGCCAGCAAACTAGCAAGTGGGATCTCGTGAAAGCATCCACCGTGGAAGGAGAGGAAAGGAGACCAGATAGGGGAAGACAGCAGAGTCTCCTTCATGGACATGGCACAGTCAATGGCCCTGAGCATGACTCTTCCCAAACCTGGAGCAGAATGGAAAAAGGAAGACACTCCCTGTTTCACAGAACTACATATGTAGCTTCTAGAGAAGGAAAGGAAAGCTGCTGCCATGGAATTTCATTTCAAGCAAAGACCACAGTTATGTGTGCTCCAGCCAAATTAGACAGTCAACTCCTCTTTTCTGCTCTGTATCAGGGATTCAAGATGGCCCCAGGCTGTGACACTCCGAATATGCTGCCCTGGGCCTTTCTTGGCTCCTTGAGAACCATACTAGGAAGAGAAGAACAACAGAAGAGAATGTTTGGTGCACTTGTCTCCTTTATTCTGGCTAAAGAGGAGGCATTTCACACAAGCCAGCTAGGCAGTTTTGGTTTGTTTTTTCATGCTATTGCCCTGTACTTTGGCTGTTTGAAACTCATCTGAGGCTGACAGGAGGACTTTCCTCCTGCAAAGGACTCCGCCCACTTTTATTCAGTTACCATCACCGATCCTGAGTCACAGATGGAAACTGGGGGAGAGAGAGGTTAAGTCAACCTGGTGAATGTAGAGAATTGAACCTGCCCAGGAGTGAGGGATGACATTCTCCATTTCCCATGATTACAGTTTCTAGAATACTGCTATGAAGACAGCACCATAAGCTGGACACCAGTGGCTCACACCTATAATCCTAGCTATTCAGGAGGCTGAGATCTGAGGATCCCTGTTCAAAGCCAGCCCAGGCAAGGAAGTCTATGAGACCCTTGTCTCCAATTAACCATCAGAAAATTTGAAATTGAGCTGTGGCTCAAAGTGGTAGAATGCTAGCCTTGAGCCAAAGAGCTCAGAGACAGTGCCCAAGCCCTGAGTCCAAGCTCCAAGATTGAGGGGGGAAAAAAGACATCGCCACAGTCATTACCACATTTGTGGTACAATGTTGGAGACACAGACTGAACTTCAAGTGTGCCTAGAAAAAATAATTGAAGTGTATTTCCATCAGCGCACTAGGGCATCTCAGTGGGCTCTGTGTGTGTATGTGTATTCAAAAAATATATTTCATTATATTTATCCAACAAGATTATTCACTTCATTTTCAAAAGGTAGGATGATGAGCATATATAACTAAAATAACTAAAATAAAAAATAACTAAAATAAATGAACATAACAAATAAATAATATAATGTATGAGCAATATAACTAATAAATAAATGAGCATAAAGAACTAAAATAAAAGGATGGTGAGCACATAGAAGTCTTAATCAGAAAACAGAATTATTTAACAACTTCAGGCACGCGCACACACACACACACACACACACACACACACACACACACACCACAGTTCCACAGGGTTAGCTTTGCCTATGCCCAGCAGCATTCTTGGATCTAAGGGAGAGGTGGGAATCGAACCTTAACTGACAGAGACCTCATTTACACTGCTCTATTGCTTGGTGCACACAATCAGAGATCCAAGTGAGGAAAATATGTGCAGGCTTCTCCTGTGTGACAGAAGACTAGACAGGCCTGCCTTCCATGCCATCTCTGCCACCTGCCAGGAATGAAGTGAGACTAGTCATTTTGATTCTGTAGTAATAAGTGCTATCAATAAATGATTTCATGGTTGTTAATTTCATTACTGCTAATATCATCACCCTGGCAGTGGCCACCTACAGCCGTATAATCACCCACTGGAGACTCATAAACCCAGAGAAGGATTTATTAGCAGCAGGTATAACATTTAAGATTAAGAATACTGCCCAGGTGTGGTAAAAGAGCCTCAAAGAGTAGAAAAGCGGTGAAGAGTGATGAACAGCCAAGCAGAGACAGGAGGCTGAATAACAGACAACTGCCTATAAGGGAACTGCACACCATCAGGGTGGGGTGGGCAGTTGTTTAAGGACCAGCCGCATGGGAATTGTCATGGCTTGTTTTGTTTTTATTTTTTCCACTTGCATGTAGTCACTAGGACCCCTCCCTGGCGGCTCTTTCCAAATGCTTTGACAACTGTGCAGAGCCTTCCTGGGTGTGGGAAATCATATGCCTGTGAGTTTGATCATCTTTCTCTTTCCCTTGTTAGCTTTGACATGGAGATTGGGCTCCATCAGGAGGCTGGGCCATTGTCTTCATAGAGGGCCTAGCGTGTGGACCGTCTGGGATTTTAGAATGAAATCTTGTAACCCAATCATTTTCCCCATTCCTAACTGCCTATGCTAACAGATTTCCTAATGAAATGTATTATCCAATCCTTAAAGAAGGGAGAGTTTTTGATACCCTGCCATTGTCAGTTTTAAGAATGTTTTTATCTGTTCTCTTTGAAATGTGTTCACATTTGTCATCTTTCGTGTTGGTCCTTGGACTTGAACTGAGGGCCTGGACATTGTCCCTGAGCTTTATTTGCTCAAGGTAAATAAATTCTACTACTTGAGCCACAGTTCCACTTCCAGCTTCTGTTTCTGTTTTGGTTTTGGGGTTTTGTTTTGTTTTTTTGAGTAGTTAGCTTGAGAGAAGACTCTCACAGACTTTCCTGCTCCAACTGGCTTTGAACTGTGATCCTAAGATCTCATCCTTCTGAGTAGTGAGGATTGTGGGCATGAGCCACTGGCACCCAGCAACATATTTGCCATCTTTAAAGTAACAGTGACTAGCAGCTAGCATCCTTCCATGTGGGGGTCCACTGAGGAACTAACAGGCAAAGAAAAACTGGAGATACATGCACATGTCTTGTATAGTGGATGCTCAAGGAGAGAGAGTTTATGGAAGCTTAGAATTGAAGAAAGCAAACTGTACAGGCTCAGAAGTCACTGCTCATAATAATCATCACCACTAACCTTGGTTAACTGAGCATTTTTTTAATACACGAAGTCTTGGGCAGAAGGCTCAGATGCTTCTGATGGCCTTCTGCCCTAGGGCAGGGCCTGGGCTCATTGGGCACACCGCAGAAGCTCTGAGCAGGACACAGAAAGACTCTCTACGCCCACAGAACTCTCACAAAGATGGTGGACAGGAGAAGAAAGCTCTAAACCTCAGCCTTGACTGTGCTTGCTGGGAATGCTTGAGCCCAGAGACTCTACAGTCTCTGCCTTACCTTCTCTCTTTCTCTCCTCCTCTACCTCATCCTCAGAGACTCTGAGAGCCAGTCCTGAACATACCTTTCTTAGAGCTTTTGGTACAAAGGTCATTTGGCAAAAGGTCTCACCATCACCCAAGTGTCATGGTGGACAGAGGCAGAGACTCACATGTGCTAGAGAGTTAACAGGAGACTCAGTTTCTATACCAGGCATTTCTACTAACTGTTACTTCAAATTGACACTTTTACAAATCCAGTGACTTTGGGAAGCACAATGCCAATTCACAGATGGTCCCTGGTTCCGAATGGCTCTACAACTTTAGAAGCAACACTAAGGGAGCGTACCCACACAACTGTCTTTGTACAGTATCTGAGAAGTGGCATAAGTATTATCTCTGTGTTGTAAAACACCCTGCATAGTAGATGGTTTTGACCAATTGTAGATGAGTGTGCATGTTCCAAGCATGGTTAGGGTGGCTAGGATAGGATGTATAGCAGGTTCAGCATCATAAATACATTTTTTACTCCCTTTTGTTCAGCTTCCCGTGGACTCATTGCGACACAGCACATGATAAATCCAGGCACATCTGTGTTGTGCTTGTGTGTTTTTAAAAGAAAGACCAATCAGCTAAATGCAAACATGTCTTCAATATCACAAGTTTCATTTATTAACAGAAGAAGCTTTCTGTTAGGAATTCCCAGACACACTGCTGCTCTGTCACTCATCCACCTCTAGAACCCATTCTGTTCATTTCTTTGTTTAAAAAGAAAAAGAAAACTTAACAAAGAAAAATGAAGAAACTAAGCAACAACCTGACCAGCAGGAGGCAGCACAAGACAAAGAATGAGTTCCTGGATTTAACATTCCCAGCCCCCAACGTTGTCAGAAAGCAGCAATGAGTTTGAATGGGAATAGAGTGGTGGAGGAGCAGGGTTGGAATCCAAACCACAGAACTGTATCCACTTTACTCATGAAGTAAAGTGGATACAGAACTTGCTGGAACAAGATTTTTAAGGACAATAGCCAGATCTGCCTTTTTTTTTTTTTTAATGAACTCCATTGGATGAAATTCACTCCGTGGAATTTTAAAAGTGGAATTTTAAAAGAAAATCTGGCTGTCTTTGGTAACATTCACTGACATAATAATATAAATGTTATTTGGGAGCTATCCCATAGATAAAATGGAAAAAAGTAGTTTCCAATCAAAAAAGTAGTTTACAATAAAAAATTTAGGTCCCATGGTTTCCCTGATTTGCAATAATTAGTATACATATAGGATAATCTTATCAAATGAGCTGAAAAGTTCAAAAGCTATGTACATATGACCATATAAGATGGTACTAAGTGAAATGAACCCCAAGATATGGAAACAAGAGGTCTGTCTTTGTTGTTGTTCTTTTAAATGTACTATGTGGTTTTTTTTGTTTGTTTCCCTTGTATGTTCTTCTGCCTATGGCATATCCCCTGCTTTCACTGTACTCGATTTTGGTACCCTGCACTTTGTATATACACTCTAATCTGGGAAGGGGAAGGGGAATAACAAAATGCTGAAACAAGGACACAGGATGACCCATTGCAACAAGAATACCCACAGGACAGTATATTGGAAATGAACTTTACAACCTCGGGGTGGGGGGGAGGCCTACAAGGAGGTGGGGAGGGAAGGGATAGTGGGACAACAACAAGGAAGGGAAGGGGTAACAATGATTGACAAGTAATGTACTCATTGCCTTCCTCGTGTAACTGTAACCTCTCTGTACAGCATCTTTACAATAAAATAAAAAAAATTAAAAACCCCACAAAACCCCTATAACCTATATTTTCTCTAAGAATTGAAAACATAGGTCTCATAAATCCAGGTGTTTTGAGTGGGGGTGACAAGTGAAGGTTTACCTGGGGAGTTGGGGTGTCTGGCATCTAGAACTGGGCATCTACACATGTAGGTGAGAAGAAATGTTAAATGCTGGAAAGTGAAAATGGTCTCAAACTGAATCTCTCATTTCCTTGTTTACCCTTGAAATATATGAAAATCTGAATCCAAGCCTGGTGGGTGCCGGTGGCTCACACCTGTAATCCTAGCTACTCAAGAGGCTGAAATCCGAGGATTGCCGTTTGAAGCCAGCCAAGGCAGGAAAGTCCATGAGACTCTTATTTCCAGTGAACCACCAGATAACTGTGAGTGGCACTGTGGCTGTAAGTGGTAGAGGGCTTGTCTTGAGTGAAAAACAGAGAGAGACAGAGAGAGAGAGGGGGAAGGTTTTGGAGTCCTACAAGGAAATGATGAGATTTATGGTCTTCATAACAACATAGAGGACCCTTGGCCTTGTGTCCATATCAGGACTCAAGCCATTTGCTAGGGCTGTTGTGACAAAACACTAGCAATGCATGGCCTTAAACAGCAGAAATGTATTTACTCACAGTATGAGTCTAGAATTCTAAAACTAAGCTACTGGCAGGGCTAGGTCCCCTGGAGGCTCGAAGAAAGGCTCTCTTCCTTCCTCTTTGTAGCCTTCATGGCTCCTGGCAGTCACCAGAGTCCTTCCTTCATAGCTGCTTCTTTCCATCTCTTTCCATTTCACAGGGTGTCATCTTGGTGTATATTCAAGTCTCCATATCCTCTCTTTTATAAAGATATCAATCAGTAGCTTTAGGGTCCACCCAAATCTAGTGTGATCTTATTCTAATTAACTAACTAACTATCTAACTATCTAACTAACTAACTAACTAACTAACTAACTAACTAACTAACTATATATATATATATATATATATATATATATATATATATTCAAAGATTCTAATTCCAAATATGGTTATGTTCTGAGGTTCTGGATGAATTTGAACGAGAGTGGGGTGGGGGTTGGGGGGGGTAGGGAGGACATTAGTCAATTCAGTGTATTGCATTGACTAATTGTTACATGTGGCAATATAGCTAGATAATGTTGAACCAAATCCTGGCTATATTTCTTCCTGTTATTTAGTCTCCCTAAGTTTTGACTTTTTTTCTTGAGCCACCACACCTGGCTAATATCTCTTTTCTTGCTTAATGGCACTGTCTACAACTTGCAATATTATGTTGAACTAGCAAGGCAAGAGTGGATTTCCTTGCCTTGTTCCTGATCTTCTGGAAAAAACATTGTTTGTACAATCTGACTTACAAATTTGTGGTAGACATTTCTCTCTGCTCTTATTTTAAAGTGTTTTGTTTTTATGGATAAGTGTTCGATTTTACCAAATGCTCTTTCACAATAATTGATACTTGAATGTGGTTTTTTCATCTATAGTTTGTTAATTAGTAGATTGTGTCCATTGATTACCAACTCCGAATCAGCTTTATGTCCCTGAAGTAAACCTCATTTGCGCATGCTGTTTCATTTATTTTATATGTTGCCAAATTCTATTTGCTAATATTTTATTAACATTTTCTGCATCTGTATCTTAATGAGAAACTCTGATCTAGATTTTTTTTCCATTGTGATGAGTTTGTCTTGTGTAAGTGTCAAAGTATTATTAGCTTCATAAAATATTTGGTAGGTATCTCTTTCTATTTCGTAGAAGAGATTATAGGTGAAATTCTCCAGTGAAACCAATTGTACTTGGATATTTTATTTGGGGAATTTTTTTCTTTTCTCTTTCTTGCCTTTTCCTTTCCTTCTTTCTTTTTTCTCTCTTTCTTTCTTGAGGCTTGAACTTTAGGGCCTCAAGTTCTCACTTTGGTTTTTCAAGGCTGGCATCCTACCACTTAAGAAACACTTCCACTTCTGTTTTGTTGCTGGTTAATTGTAAATAAGACTTTCTCAAGTTCATCTGCCTGGTCTGGTTTCAAACCACAGTCCTCAGGTCTCAGTCTCCTGAGTACCTAGGATTGCAGTTGTGAGCCACCAGCACCTGGTTACTTTAGATATCATTAAAATAGCGACTCTTGCTTTCTTCTGACTAAAGTTTACATAATTTTCTCCATAATTTTGCTTTCTGCCTGATCGATGTAACTATATTAAAAATGAGTTCCTTATATTTTCTCAACATTTACTACCAATCTCTTTTAATAGGTGTAATTGGACCATTTACATTTAATGTAATTATTGTTAATGCAGGAATTTTTTTTTGTTTTTGCTTTTTTAATTGTGAAAATACCATACAGAGGGGTTACAATTACATGGGCAAGGTAATGAGTACATTTCTTATCAACCATTGTTGCTTCTTCCTTTGTTTCCCCTTCCTATCCCTTCCCACCCCCCACCCCGCCTACTCCCACCACCACTAACCCCCCACACCACCAAAGTGGTAAAATTCATTTTTCAACATATCATCTATGAAATTTTGCTGTCTATTTTTAATCTCCATTTCATTTTTTTCAGCTTTCCTGTGAGTTGAGTTACTTCCCTGTGAATTATTTAGAATTCAATTTTGACTTATCTATAGTATTTTTTATTACATATTAGTAGAGCTTTTTTTAGTGATTGTTCTAGATATCACCTCTCTCTCACACACACACACACATACACACACACACACACACACAAACGTATATATAACAGTCTATTACTGTTTGTTATTTTACAAATTTAAATGAAAAGCAGACATTATATCAAATATAATTTTTAACTGATATCAAATTATATCAAATATATTTTAGAAACTCCAAGAGATGAAGAAAACATGTATACATCTGATAGTTTCAGTTAGAGAAAACCAAACTGTGTTATCTACTCTAATTTGTTACTTCCAGTCTCCAAAATGTATGTAGACTTCTCATGGGCAAGCAATTCTCTAGTAAATGCCAGCTAGGTGCCATATAATTCAACTGACACTGTCTATCTAAAGAGAGCATCAGATCCCACAGGTAAATCTCACTCCTCACTAAACTGAATCCTCCTCCTCTCCCCACCGCCACTATGGATGTTAATTTCAAGTCTTTGGTTACAAATTGTACTTCAACTAGGAGTTTCCATAATACACTCCTTGAGTTGGTCAAAGAACTCAGAAAATAGTTTTATGTAGTAGACTCATATATCACAAAGGGTATTTTAATGAACACAAACAGGAGATAACTGGGTATAGAACTCTAGGTTTGGAATTCCTTGCTTTCAACATCTGGAAAATGTGCTCCTCTCTTCCAGTTTCCACAGATTCTGGAGAAAGCATTGCCATTGGGTTTATTGTTCCCCTTCGGGTGAGGTTTTGTTTTCTTCTCATTACTTTTTTTTTTTTTTGCCAGTCCTGGGGCTTAAACTCTGGGCCGGGGTGCTGTCCCTAAGCTCCTTTTCCCCAAGGCTAGCACTCTACCACTTGAGCCACAGTGCCACTTTCAGCTCTTTTTGTGATTGATAGGAAATAAGAGTTTCACAGATTTTCCTGCCAGGCTGGCTTCAAACTGTGATCTTCAGATCTCAGCCTCCTGAGTAGCTAGAATTATAGATATGAGCCACCAGTGCCCTCTTCACTTTTAAACTCTTGTCCTTCTGTCTTTAATTTCCACAAATTAGATATACTGAATTTGGGTGTGAATTTCACTCAGCTTCTTGTATATGTATACTTCATGGATTTGTCTTTTATCTCTTTTTTAATTACATGTTTATTATCTTTATGTAGTTATATAAATTATTGGAAGGATGTTGTTTTGTTTTTACAAATTTGTTATAATTTTCGAACATTATTTCTTTAAAAAAATTTCTATTGTTATTATAAAGATGATGTGCAGAGGGATTACAGTTATATAAGTTGGGTAATGAGTACAGTTCTTTTTGGACAGTGTCACCTTCAAGCATTATTTCTTTGGATATTTTAACCTCATCTTGTTTTTATCTCTTTTTGGGACTCTGATGACGTTTGTAAGCCATTGCATCTTTTGTGATAGTCTGTTTGATGTCTAAGAAACGTCATTTTGATAATGTGCACTCACCATTTTCTTTCAATCACAGCAAGGCTCTGCTTGTGGCACACACACACACGGTGGACTGGCTCCATTTCCCTCACAGTGCAGTGACCTTCAACTAGGGCTCCTGTATTCTTCCTGTAGTACAGGCAAGTAAGGACTTCAGGTTTTAATGGGCTCTTTATGTCTTAAAGAAAAAAATTACAAAGAAAGTATAGAAAAGGTAAAATGAAACTTGGAATAATAGAAATCATTTTTAGACAGATAGATCAAAGTCGTAAAAAGATTAAATATAATGCACTGTTAAAAAGCCTTGTTCAGAACATAATACTCCTTCAGTGAGGCTTGAAAAGAAATAAAGCAGTGCTTGAAATTCCTAACACAGCCTCCAGGACAGTGATTGCTACTTGATTAGCAGCTGGAAAGCCACGTTATGGCAGTATTTTGAGCCTCCTCTATTGAACGCTGGGCTTGCAGCTCAACAGTGTGTTAGCATTGAAAAAGATGACCACTCTCATCATTTGCATAAGCTCTGGCCTCTGCATTTGTGGGTTTGTGCCTCTGCTGTCAAGCCAAACCAAATCCCTCTTAATTGATAAGTAAGGGGTCTAGTGGGCAATCCCAGAACATGAGTGCCCCTAAACCACCAAGGCACCTTCAAAGCCTTTTTGCTATCACTTTTCACACTTCGTTGACGGTTGCTCTTGAACATCTATCTGCCTCCTTTAAATGGACTATGTGCTCGGTGAGCCCTTTACTAGCTCTGGTCTATGGCTCTTAGGGGGCATTCTATAAGTGTGACTAATAAATGAATAGACACAGTCTCTCTGGAAGAACAGAAAAGACATTCCTGCTTCCGAACTCTATCCATTCATTCAGCCAGCCATTTATTCTGAAAGGCTTTATAATGCCTAGCATGTTCCAGGTGAGATATTACATAATGAAAGCACAAAACCAAGGAATAAATGTATGATTAGTTTTTTACAAACTGGGAGCTCCATGGAAAATGCCATGATGGACCTGATCTGCTAAATGAATCCCCGGATCAGGAGCTGAAAAACCATAACCTGTGAGCCAAATCGGGACAACTTATTTCTGTGTTAGCCAAGTTTTGGATTGCTTTGTTTTATGCTGGTCCTGGGGCTTGAACTAAGGGCCTGGGTGCTGTGTCTGAGATATATTTGCTCATGACTAGCATGCTACTGCCTGAGCCACAGCTCCAGTTCTGGCTTTTTATTTTGGGTGTGAGGGGTGGGTGAGGAATTGGTCATATATATATACACATATATATGTATATATATATATATATATACACATATATACATGTTTTTATTGTAAAAATACTGTACAGAGGAGTTACAGTTACATGAGTAAAGTAATGAGTACATTTCCTATCGAGCATTGTCACCTCTTCTTTTGTTTTTCCGCTACCATCCCTCCCCCCCCATCTCCCCAACACCTCCCTCCCCGCCCCCTCAAAAGTTGTAAAGTTCATTTTCAACATAGTGTCTTGTACATGGGTCAACCTGTATCCTTATTTCAGCATTTTGTTATTTCCCTTCCCCTCCCCAAATTAGAAAAATGTATATACAAGATGCAGGGCACTGGAATCAAATACAGTGAAAACGGGTTATACAATGGGAGAAGACCATACAAAAGAAACAAAAAAACACATCATACATTATAAATACATTAGAAACAATAGCAAGAAAGAAAAAAACAGTTATGTTTTTATCTTAGAGTACATTTTGCTTAACATCATCTTTTTTTCTTTTTTGGGGGGGTCCGGTCATGGGGCCTGAACTCTGGGCCTGGGCGCTGTCCCTCAGCTCTTCAGCTCAAGGCTAGCACTCTACCACTTGAGCCACAGCACCACTTCCGGTTTTTTTCTTTTTGCTTATGTGGTGCTGAGGAATCGAACCCAGGGCCTCAGGCATGCAAGGCAAGTGCTCTACCACTGAGCCACCTTCCCAGCCCTAACATCATCTTATATGGTCATAGGTACATAGCTTTTGACCTTTTCTGCTTGTCTCAGACATTTACTAGTTATTGCAAATAAGGGAAATCATGGGACCTATGTTTCTCTGGGTCTGGCTTACTTCACTTTATATAATTTTTTCCAAGTCTTTCCATTTATTTCCTAACAAATGGGGCTATGTATTCTTTCTGATGAAAGCATAGAATTCCATTGTATATTTATACCACATTTTTTTTGATCCATTCATCTACTGAGGGGCATCTGAGTTGGTTCCATATCTTAGCTATGGTAAATAATGCTGCAATAAACATAGTTATGCTGGTAGCTTTAGTTTGGCCTTGTTTGTGATCATTTGGGTAAATGCCCAAAAGTGGGATTGCTGGGTCATAGGAGAGCTAGTTCTATGTGGAGTCTTTTGAGGAACCTCCATACTGCTTTCCAAAGTGGTTGAACAAGTTTACACTCCCACCAACAGTGCAGTAGGGTTCCCTCCATCATCTGCTGTTATTAGTGTTCTTGATTATAGCCATTCTAACTGGGGTGAGGTGAGCTAAGGGTCTTAGGGAAAGCCAAGAGCGGGTGGCTCACACCTGTAATCCTAGCTATTCAGGAGGCTGAGATCTGAGGATCACAATTCAAAGTCAGCCTGGGCAGGAAAGTTTGTGAAACTCTTATCTCCAATAAACTACTCAGAAAACCAGAAGTGACTCTGTGGTTCAAGTGGTAGAACACTAGACTTGAGCTGAATAGCTGAAGGACAGCACCCAGGCTCAGAGTTCAAGCCCCACAAATGACCAGGGGGAAAAAAAAGTATCTTAGGGATTTTCCTGCCCTGGATGGCTTCAAACAGCAGTCCTTGGGTCTCAGTTTTCTGAGAAGCTAGGATTACAGGCATGAGCCACCAGTGCCCAGTATAAGCAAAGGTTTAACCACCCTCACTTTATGTCTTGTCTATAGTAACTTTCATGCTAAAATGTTTAAAATATTTGATATCTGATGATTTACAGGAAGGTTTTGTCAATTTGTCTTCTCTCTACTATGCCCAGAATTTTTGTTGAGATGGAACTCTTGCACCTGACATTCCAGTTACACAGGAGACATAAGTAGGAAGAACGTGGTCTAAATTTCTTGTAATTTCTGGTGTCCTACCACAGGACTGGAGCATGGGCATGGGATTTGGGGTTGCAAGGACACACTGTGGAACAGAAAACGGGGGGAAATGCTGGGATCTGGCCCCAAGCTCTCTGCCTACTACAATAAGCTGTAAGTCAGGTATGACTAGTAGCTGAGAGCTGACCAGTGGTGCTAATGCAGCCAGCACCACAAAGAATACAGAAATTCTATCCCTGTGAATTGACTGTAAGGAAATGAATAACTAGAACAAAGTCTGATTGCTTCCTGTAACATGGCCTAAAGAATAGTAAAATGATGTAAATAGTAAACAGTAAAATGATGAACTGTACAACAATATGAGTAACGTTTGGTAAGGCATGAGATATCAATGAGACATTGTGAAAACAGATGGACAGTGGGAGGTGGTGAGGCTAATAAGGAGGGTAAATGAGGATGAATATGGTGGAGACAGGTTGTTTGAATGTATGAAAATACAACAATGAAACCTGTTGAAATTGTTTTGGTAAAGGGGAAGGGGAGAATAGTAGAGGGCTGAGATGGATTGGAATACTTTGTGTACATGAGTGAAGATGTCACTTATGACATGGAATTAAACCTACTCCCTCCCCTTTAACTAATGTCTGCTATTTTTTTAAGGAAAAGAAATAGAAAATACTCTTCATATCATGTTCAGAGAAAAGGCAGACTACAAAACAGATGTGGCCTTATGGTTGCCAGTACATAAACTACTTCTGTGTGGATAACAGTATCTTATACTCTTATAAGCTATTCAACTTTTATACACAGTCTGAAACCATGCAAGGTTTATTTCATGCTTATCCCTGTAAAAAATTATTTTGGAATTACCTGAGTTTAAAATATAGTAGTCTTGTATTTGAAAAGACATTCGTTGTCTAAAATATGATTATAGATAAGAGACTTCTTTGTAGGACTAATTACCCTGTTATCCTCTGTTAGAAACAATGGCAAGTAAGTTGTGTACAAGATTGTAATTTATTTGTCCACAGATTCCAAAGCCAGCACAAGGAACATAGACACCACTCATATTCAAAGTCTCAAAACTCAGGATTCATAATAGTCCAAAGTGGAAATTATTACTTGAAGGTGCTGGAAATAGAATTTTTCCCTTCCAAATATTTGCTGATGCTGTTGCTATGACAACTTTTCCATAAAAATGTTTAAAATAATTGAGTAAACCAAACGCATCAGCCGTACTGACTCCCTCATGCTGGGTGAAGTGATGCGTGCTCATACATACTGCTCACGGAATGTTTTCCTCTCTCCTTGTTTAGGCACAGGTGACAGATCACCTGCTGACACCTGTCTTCTCATTTAAGGCAGGAAGCTCCTGTCACTGCTGGGCTAAAGATTTAGTACATGACTCCCAGACATCCAAACCTCCAAACCTACATAGCCAAAGCTAGAAACACTCCAAGACCCCACCTGGAATTTTACCATGATTGATTTTTCTGTCTGGATGGAAGAAAAAGGTGGTCTTTTACACTTTTACCCATGGGAACTAGTTGGTCTGTGTTTTCAAGTCACTAGTCCTTTAAACCAGAAAAGGTTTGTAAACAAATCCATATTTCTAGCTATTCAGTTGCTCATTTATTTACTCACCAAGCCTTTATGAAACATTTTTGTGCATCTAGAAATTGCTGTAAAGTGAATAATTAAAACACATAAGAAGAGCTAATCTCATCAAGAAGTCAAGAAGCCAAGAAAGACAGACAAGCCTTCAGTTTTGTCTAATGAGTGAAGGTCTTGGGTTCATCAACCGTGAAGTAGAGGAAACCCTACTGTGCAGCATACAAGGAAGATTCTGAAAGATGATCCAGGTAAGAAATACCAAGGAAGTAGAAAATGCTTAGAAAATTCTTTATTTTTTTTCCTACTGACTTGCCTCTTGGACTGCTCTGGGCATTCCAATGCTGGGGGCAGGGGGGCGGGGATAGTTGATGACAGGCAGGAGAGGCTCTGTGGAAGCAGGGACATTCCTTTTGAGACTGGCGTGATGAGGGTGGGGGAGGGACTCTCCAAAAGAAGGATGGGAGGGAACAGGACCACTCCAGATAGAAGGAACGGAAGGATGGGGTGGAGACCATGCTACACACATGTCTTTTCATGTGTGTTCTATCATGCTTCCCTAGTTTGGGCTCTAAGCATTCAATATTTCCATTCCATTACTTTCAATATTCTGGTTTAAATCAAATGACAATTAGCAAAGACTATGCAGAATTTGCTGCTGCAAGGGAGTCATTAATGGTGTTTGGTAGAGGCTCAAAAGCCAGCAGAGGAGTGGGAAAACTTCAGAGTGGAAGAAAGAAGGCTTTGAGAATGGTCTGATAGGTATACTCTTGGTGTGTGGGAAGCTGCAGGTGGACAACCAGAAGTAGAACATTTTATGTGTTTAGTTGGAATGTAACTGGCTTTCTTTAATTGTCTTACATCAGTGGCAGGGTCTATAAGCAGAGAAGCTGTTAGCTACTAATCAAGTCCAGGTCATTGGACTGTTATTATTACAAATAGACAGGCAGAGATAGATAGAAAGATAGATCGATAGATAGATAGATATAGATAGATAGGGATCTTGCTTAGTTCCTGGATCGCTGTTTGAGATTAGTAGTCTACTTCCCTACAAGTCAGATCTAGCAGGTCGGCTTTCCGAGCTGCTTACTTACTATAGGTACTGAGTGAGTTGTCTTCTAGAGATGGGTACTGCAGATAGGGTCAGGGTTTTGTCTTTTCTTGTGTGTGGTCTGGCCACTGTCCTTTTGTATTCGTTCAGTATTTTAATTAAAATCAAATATTCTGGAATTCCCATCTCAGTTGGAATTAAAATGTCTTTCTTCCATCTCTAGGGTCCTCCTAGGGTTCATTTGAATCAAAAGACTAATTTTGAAGGTCTCAAGAGAGCCACAGTATAGGACATAAACCTCTATCCAAGCTCCTCAGCATTCTTCTTGTGCCCAAACACGCTTCATTCCCATACCTCCAGCCCTCACTGACACCCTGGCAATATAGAAAGACATGAACCTCTCTGTCATGTTCTTGTGGTGTTGGCTTGGGGACAGATCTGTGCTCTGCTGAAGGTACATTCTGGCTTCTCCTGGCTCTGCACTAGAGTCAGAATTCAGTTCATTCTTAGGAACTGGACACTGAATTACAATTGGCACCAACTTCAACTATGATTTTGCAAAAGATAGATTTTTTTTCCCACAGATGGATTCTTCTTATATTTCCCTCTATCAAAAAATAAAAAAAAACGACTTTTTTTCCTACTAAAAGCAGTTGTGTGAAGAGCTGAATAATAATAGAAACCAGACCTGCTGTTTTCTGATGAGCTGATTTTGTGCAGGAATAGAATAAAGAGAAGGAAGAGGGACTTAATTCACCATTGAGAAGGTTTGTCTGAAAATCAGATGTCTCAATCACATTTCTGGCACATGCCAGGCTGCAATCAATTCTTGGCTGAATCCTCTGACAGGTGCTCGGAGTGATGATGCCTCGGCTGCTGATGAAAGACAGGTCCACAGGCTTTAGATGCCAGATGTGTGAACAGCAAAGTCAACATTTAGTTGAGAAAAATGTAGGAGCCTGAGTGACATTTTCCTCAGATGTGGACCACAGGAATGTCTGTAAACAAGCTATTCTTTATGAGTTAGGTCATAAAACCTAAAGGAGATCATTTGGGCCTGAAAAGAGGAATAGGATAGACAAAAATCACTTCTAATTTGCTTATATCTCAATCAGTATATTTTTCAAAGATGACTTATCCTTTAATAAATGCCTGCAAGGTTAGCTTATGATTTCCTGGGGAAGACAGATATACTGAAAGTGTCTAACATGGAAGGTAACCACTCAGCAGTGGCTGCTTCTCCAAATATTACCCCCATGTCAGTGGAAGGGTGTTGGCTCATAGAAGAAGGCCCTTAGGCTCAAAGGAGATGCACTCTCAAATTGGACATGAAGTGCTAAATGCAAAATCTGACACTCAATTCTACAGGAGATGTTAGGGAAAAGGTGACAGCAGCCAGATTTAATAGTCATCAATCAGAGCCATTCTGCATCCCAGAAGACATGTAGCAGTGTCTGGAGATAGTTCTGATGGTCAGGACTTGGAAAATACGACTGGCATCTAATAGCAACCAGGGATACTGCTAACTGTACAATCCTACAACCCACTACAACAACCTACAACCCACTCCACAACCCACCACAAAGAATGATGTAGCCCAAAAAAGCGTAGTGCCAAAGAGGCTGAGAAGTTGTGGTCTCAAATAAACTGTCTCTCCACTCTGTTCTCTGAGAGCAGAAAGCAATTTCTAGCAGGAAGTGCATTTGGGCTAAGTTGGCTCCCATTCTCTTCCTCACTACCACCTCATCTTTCCAGCCTCTTTACCTTTCTGAGGTTTCTCTGTATCTGGTGCTAACCTGCCAGTCACTCCCTGGGAAATTCATAGCTCTTGATCTTTGTATATTAGTCCCCCACCAACTTTCTCTTGGGCAAATGCTTGACTATCCCTACTCAGATGCTAAACATCTTCTCCCCATCCCCCTTGCATCTCTAGGGAGAGAAAATTCTGTCTCCAATAGATCACTCATCAGATTGTGTTGTGATGGTTTGTTTGCCTTTTAGAAACATTTGAGCTTTTGGGGAATTAGACATAGAGACATTCCCATCTTTGTATTCCTCAATGTAACTTCCTATCTAGCACTTAGTAGGTGAGCAATCACTTTATGTCAAATTTTTCCTAGTTAAAATATCCCCACGTCTTCTGTTTTTCCCACAAGGAACCCAGTTTCATAGACAGAAACAGCTTTTGTTGTGACTCAGAGAGAGCCTGTGTTGTCTGGGTTGTATGTAAATCACTTACCTCAACGCCTGACACACAGATTTTGTTAAGTGAGCATCGTTTTCCTTGAGTTTCCCTGCAAAGCAGCTTAATAAAGTACCTAGCTCTGCCTCTGGGAATATGCAGGTAGGAAGATGCCATTGCATTGTTCATACAAAGTCTGGGAGCTGTTATTGAGCAAAGCACAAAATCTGTCTCATTCTTACCATTGCCTGGCACATCCATGCTGGATCCCAAACATGTGAGGAGAAGGAGACTCAGATGTACCACAAGATTGTCACATGGCTGCCTAACCAGGGCCTGTGTTTCCAGACTCTCTGGATCTAACAGAGGTAGAAGACTAGCTCTTGGCAGTAGCAGGTGAGCTCAGAGAATGTGCATGCTGCTGGACCAAAGTTCCTAGGAAGTAGGCATGTCTCCTCCATCTTCTCTCTCTCGGTCAAGTTGCAGAGGAGTATAATCTGGGTTTCTGAATGACTGCACTGAGGACATTCCCTGCCATGGAACCATCTGACAGGGTCAGTCTGTTAGAGTTTTGATAATAAAAACAAATGGAGCAGTGCTGGAGGTGACAAATTGAGCATGAAGTTTATCTTCACTCCCTCTCATAACAGCAATATACTACTAGAGATGCCACCCCGGGACAGGAAGGGGCCCATGAAAGCATGGGAGAATGAGTTTCTGGAAGGTGGGAATACTGACTAATGTATGAAGGAGATGAAGAGGGAGAGAGAGAAGGAGGGAAAGGGAGAGGGAGGGAGAGGATGTAAACTATCTACCGAAGACCAGCACTATAAGTCTCTTACCATCCTTACACTGTATCCTAAGTGTTACTTTGTCCAATTGCTTGTAATTCATTGCAATTGATTTACTAAATTGGAGACAGATCTCCAATTTTGATTTTCTGGCCTGTGAGATTTTCCACCTGTGATCCATGGAGGAAAAAGTATACTAATGCTGCCTCTGACAAGAAGTATTCTTAGGAGACAGCACAGTACCTGGGCAATACTTGATGTGTCAATAACCACATACATCATTGTGAAATTGCAAAACATTGGGGGGAAAAGAGAAAATGTTAAAGCTTCCAGAAGGACAAAAAACTTCACTTCCAAAGATTAAGCAAGACTTTTCATTAGCTACAATTGAAGTTAAGACAAATAAGAAATATTTCCAGAGAACTCAAAGAAAATTATCTTTAGCCTAGAATTCTATATAATACCAAAGTATGAATATATATAACAAAATGGTCAGGTATGGAAGGATCACAACCAGCTTTCCTCCATGCTGTCAGAAGGTACTGAATAAATGCAAGCTAGCAAAATGAAGGTCAAAGGAAAAAAAGGTTAAAAAAGAAAACCAGGAGGGCATTAAGATGTAGAAACTGGAAAGCAAAAGGGATATGGCTGTTTACAGAGATACAATATTGTGTGAAGCTTTTTTTTTTTTTGGGTTGGTCATGGGTCTTGAACTCTGGGCCTGGGCACTATCCCTCAGCTCTTCAGCTCAAGGGCAGCACTCTACCACTTGAGCTACAGTGCCACTTCCGGTTTTCTGGTGGTTTTTTTCCTGCCGGGGCTGGCTTTGAACCTGGATCCTCAGATCTCAACCTCCTGAGTAGCTAGGATTACCGGCGTGAGCCACCGGCGCCCGACTTATGTGAAGCTTAAAAATACAATTGCAAAAAAGAACAAGGAGAGGGTGGCAATTAGACTAGCAGAAGACAAACAGCACACTGTTTTGATAGTTGGCTGCATCCCTTTCACTCTAGGCTGCACCAAGTAGCTTGGAACCTTCTCTTTGCAGGCCTGAGCACAGGAGTTGAGAAATTGAGTACTTCCTTCATCCTGATTATAAGCAAGCCTCATTTAGGTTTAAAGGCATTGCTAACAAATAATCTTTTAGCAATCAGCATTATATAAATTACAACTTTAGTCCCATGCCCTGCAATACCAATTTCGAAGTTAAAATGTCAATTAAAATAAAATAGGAAAAATGGATTTTGCTCAGTCTGTTCATTGTGTCAGTTGTTTTATTTTTCTTTCCTAAATATGTCCTCATGCCCACAACCAGAACTCAAACACACACACACACACACACACACACACACACACACACACAAAAAAAGCTTATCCCTCCAGAAAACTCCTGGTCCTCTGACAATTCTTTGTATACTACTTGACCTGTGCTAGTAGAAATTATTTGCTACATAAATGTGTGAGGGCATACACTGGCCTTTCTTCTTCACAAGAGATCACCTCAAGTGACTTAAAAGGATGGCACCTATCTTCTTAGTCATGACTGTATGGCAGAGACATTAAAGGCTTAATAGCAGCATTAGGAACTTTGAAAATAATACTTATTACATTGAAAAAATAGTGCTAAATGCAATTATGTAAATCAAAGAGATTTTAGCTCAACAAAAACTCCATACATATCAATGTTTTAAAGCCATATTGGCTCAAAGACATTGAGCCAATATCTTTTTTTTTTTTTTGGGGGTCCGGTCGTGGGGCCTGAACTCTGAGCCTGGGCACTGTCTCTCAGCTCTTCAGCTCAAGACTAGCGCTTTACCACTGTGAGCCACAGCGCCACTTTCCGGTTTTTTTTCATTTTTGCTTATGTGGTGCTGAGGAATCGAACCCAGGGCCTCAGGCATGCAAGGCAAGCGCTTCTACCACTGAGCCAACTTCCCAGCCCATGAGCCAATATCTTAAGTCAAAGTCAAATAACTCAAAATATTTTTGCCACAACTACCACCACTATTTCTTTTTCTTAATATATATTTTTACTGTAAAGATACTGTACAGAGGGGTTACAGTTATATGAGTAAGATATTGAGTACATTTCCTATAGAGCATTGCTATTCCCTTTCTTTGTTTTTCCCCTACCATCCCTCCCCTTACCTCCCCCCGCCCCACTCCGTTCCCAACTCCTCCCTCCCCTCCAACCCTAAAGTTGTAAAGTTCATTTTCAACATACTGTCTTGTACATCTCATTGTTACAATGGGCCAACCTGTGTCCTTGTTTCAGCATTTTGTTTTTCCCTTCTCCTCCCCAAATTAGAAAAATGTATATACAAGATGCAGAGCACTGAAATCAAATACAGTGAAAGCAGGGGTTATAACATGGGGGAAGAACATACAAAAGAAACAAAACATCACATAGCACATTATAAATACATTAAAAATAACAGCAAGAAAGAAGAAACCTCTTGTGTCCCTATCTTGGGGTTCATTTTGCTTAGCATCATCTTATATGGTCATACGTACATAGCTTTTGACCTTTTCTGCTTGTCTGGTAAGATTATACTGATGTATACTAGTTATTGCAAACAAGAAATCATGGGACCTATGTTTCTTTGGGCCTGGCTTACTTCACTTAATATAATTTTTTCCAAGTCTTTCCATTTCCTAACAAATGGGTGATGTTATTTTCTGATGGAGGCATAGAATTCCATTACACACACACACACACACACACACACACACATCACATCACATCACATTTTTTTTAATCTATTCATCTACTGAGAGGCATCTGGGTTGCTTCCATATCTTAGCTATGGTGAATAATACTGCAATAATTATATTGTGCTGGTAGCTTTAGTATGGCCTTGTTTTGTGATCATTTGGGTAAATGCCCAAAAGTGGGATTGCTGGGTCATATGGAAGCTTTTTTTGGGGGGTCCAGTCATGGGGCCTGAACTCTGGGCCTGGGCGCTGTCCCTCAGCTCTTCAGCTCAAGGCTAGCGCTTTACCACTTGAGCCTCAGTGCCACTTCTGGCTTTTTTTCTTTTTGCTTACGTGGTGCTGAGGAATCAAACCCAGGGCCTCGAGCATGCAAGGCAAGCGCTCTACCACTGAGCCACCTTCCCAGCCCCTCATAGGGAAGCTTTATGTGGAGTCTTTTGAGAAACCTCCATACTGCTTTCCAAAGTACCACTACCATTTCTATCCTTTGAAAAAAATATACTCTTCGTAAGCAAGGCGTGCTTTTTGTTTGATAGTATAGATCCGAACCCCTTGGGTTCAAAAAAATCTAGGATCAAATTCTTACCTTCACCATATAATAATTGGGAAATGGGGACATACTAGTCAACTCCCCTTGTGTCTTGATTTCCTTGTCTTTTTAATATATGCTTATATTTTTATTAATCTGAATCAGTTGCACAAAGGGGTTTCATTGTGATAGTCCTTATACATGCATAAAATGAACTTCAATCAAAGTCACCCCTCAATTGCTCATTACTTTTAATGAGTTTCATTTATTCCAAGAAGTAATTAGATAATCAGGGTATTCATTTTTAAAGGTGGATGCATCTTTCCAAAGTCATGAATGCCAGACTCTACTATCATGGGGCCTGGCATTGATTTGCATAAGAGATAAAGTCAGCAATCCGAGGATTGCTCTCAGGAGACAAAACCCTTCACAAGAAAGAGACCCATTGCAGAATTGTCTTTACCTGATCCCAGCAGATCCATCATGTTCACTCTCTCATGCAGTCTCTGTGGAAAACTAATTCCACTAAGGGTCTGTTTCAGTCTCTTAGATGTAGGACCAGATAGGCATTTTATAACTCTAACTCTTATCTAGATATTTTCAAATAAATGGAAAGAAGTTTATGTATACTTACTTGTGGGGTTTGTTTTGTTTTGTTTTGGGGATTGTTTTGGTTTTGGGGGGGAGGGGGTCCATTGTGGCGCCTGAACTCTGGACCTGGACACTGTCCCTCAGATCTTAGCTCAAGGCTAGCGCCCTACCGCTTGAGCCACAGTGCCACTTTTGGATTTTTCTACTTATATGGTGCTGAGGAATTGAACCCAGGGCCTCATGCATGCAAGGCAAGCATTCTACCACTGAGCCATCTTCCCAGCCCCTTACTTGCATTTATACTATGTCTTTAAAGAATTCTGTTGAGTATTGGAAATATTCTTTGATATTCACTCCTCCCAATAACATTTGGCAAACCTCTAATTTTCCGATGAGGAAATTAAATTCAGACATTGCTGATGACTAGGCAAGACTACAAATGTGGTCAGGGTTTGAAAACAGGTCTGAATATGATGCATGTTATATGAGTTCTGAACAAAAAACACACACTAAAACCCCATTGCTACCATGGAATTCCCCAGTTGGAGAATGTATAGATGAACAGAATTATTTAAATCCAAACAGATACTTGTTACCACTCAAGTATTTAGTATAATTTTGCAATGTATTATCCTTGGAGTTTGAGGTAAAGCAAAACCTCAGTGATTTGTCATAAGGCCAAGGGAAGTTCTGATTTATAGTTTATTAATAATGCAGTATGTGTCCCAATACTGAAGCTAAGAGGACCTAGCTGAATCAAAATAGATGTCCTCTAATTAGAAGCAAATGTGAGTCTTTAACAAACATGATTGTACAATTATATTCAATAGAGGAAAAGATAATCGGAGGTTGGGTGATGGCAAACATCTGGGTTTAGGGAAATTGAATTGCTGATGTTTGGACAGCTGGATTATATCAGATTTAGGGCAATGTCTTCTCACCTCCTTGCCCCTGCTTCCCACCATACAAAAATAAGTCACTTCTCCAAGGCAGCCCCAGGGTCCTATTTCTGACCTCCACTGGTGCACAGACAGATGGGGCTAGCGGCTGTCACCTCATCAAGCCCTTGACCCGCAGTCTGGGGTTACAGAGGTTAAGCAGGAAGCTGAAAAACTTCCAATCATAATTTCAGCATTTGTGTGAGTTTGGCAATGAATCTCCTGGCTTCTGAAAGGGTAAAGTCATGTTGTCTTGCTGCTATTTCATTTCTCTGTGCTCTCTACTTGGATAAGGAAGCAGTGTCATCTAATTTTAAGGTATTCACTGTTTGCCTGGTTTTGTTATGTTTGTTCTTCTTTTCTGCTTTGTTTTGAGACAAAATCTCACTATGTATCCCAAGCTGGCCTCAAAATCACAATCCTCCTGCTTCAGCCTTCCATGTACTGGGGTTATAGGAGAACACCACCACACCCAGCATGATGTAATTTTTATTTCCAGCAACTTAAACTCTCTGCTTAAAGAGATATTTTGAAATGTTTACATTTTCCTGATGCATTACTTGATGAGCAATTATTTGTTTAGTTTCTTCCAAGGTAAGGAAATAAGAAAGAAAAATGGTATCACCTTTGCAAGACTTTCCTTGTAGCATTGTTCATTGTTTCACAAATAACACTGTCATTTTATGCTTCATGTATATGATTCATTGTAACATTGCCCATTATAATTTTTACTGTAACAATGTTTATTACAATAAAGAAAGGAAAATAGCTAAAATATCTAATGGTACGTAATTGGTTAAATAGGTCACAGAAGCCCTGTAGTAACACACTTTGGAGCTGTCAAAAGTTGAGCTTTTAGGGAAACATTGAATAGCATAGAAAATGTTCATAATAAAATTTTGAATAGCTGCAATAAACATAGTTGTGCTAGTAGCTTTAGTATGGTCTTGTTTGTGATCATTTGGGTAAAAAAATAGCCAAGTGGGATTGCTGAGTCGTAGGGGAGCTCTATTTGGAGTCTTTTGAGGAACCTCCATATTGCTTTCCAAAGTGGTTGAACAAGTTTACACTTCCACCAACAATGCAGTAAGGTTCCCTTCTGTCCACATCCCCTCCAGCATCTATTGTTATTAGAGGTCTTGATTATCGCCATTCTAACTGGGGTGAGGTGGTATCTCAATGTTGTTTTGATTTGCATTTCTTTTATGACTAAGGAGGTTCAGCATTTCTTCATGTGTCTATTAGCCATCCTTCTTATTTACCATAGCTAAGCTATGGAACCAACCCAGATGCCCCTCAGTAGATGAATGGATCAAGAAAATGTGGTATATATACACAATGCAATCCTATGCCTCCATCAGAAAGTATGACATTGCCCCATTTGTTAGGAAATGGAAAGACTTGGAAAAAATTATATTAAATGAAGTAAGCCAGGCCCAAAGAAACATAGGTCCCATGGTTTCCCTTATTTGCAATTTCTAGTATATGTCTGAGACAAGCAGAAATGGTCAGATAAGGTGATGTTAGGCAAAATGAACCCTAAGATAAGGATTCAAATGTTTTTTCTTTCTTGCGATTGTTTCTAACATATTTATAAGATGATTTCTTTGTTGCTTTGTATGTCCCTCCACCACTGAATAACCCCTGTTTTTGATGTTGGTATAATTTGTGGAGGGGAAGGGAAAAAACAAATTGTTTGAATAGGGTTACAGGTGGACTCATTGCAACAATGAGATGTACAAGACATTATATTGAAAAACAAACTTTACAACTTTGGCAGGGTGAGGGGTGGGAGGGGAGGGGAAAGGGGGAACGGGGGTGGGGGAAGATGGGAAGGGATGGGAAGGGGAAACAAAGGAGGAGGCAACAATGCTTGATAAGAAATGTACTCATTACCTTGCCCATGTAATTGTAACCCCTCTGTACAGTATTTTTGCAATAAAAAAATTTGAATAACTAATCAGGAAGAACAGTTGCTCCAGGGAGAAAAGAAGAAAAAGAAGAGCACTATGATTTGAACATGATTCGAATGCATCCCCCTAAGGTTTGGTATGCTGAAATTCAATCTCTATCTTAAGGTATTAAGAGAGTGGAAACTAAAGAAAACTGTGGTATTTCAAGATGAGGCTGTGGGAACTGAATACAATTAGATAAGGTCATTGCAGTGTAGCTCCCGTGACTGAATTCTGGTAGCTTTTTAAGAAGTGAGAAAACAGAAGACATGCATACACACATGAATACTTCCTGTCTCTAGCCAGATTGACATCCTAGATCACAGGACTAAAGATGAGCCCATGAACCTGCAGAACTTTTAGCTACATAAACCTTTTTTCTTTACAGAGTTATCTGGCTTCAGATATTCCATTGGAGTAATGAAAACAGACTAATATAAGGAGATACAGAGGAAAAGCATGGGAAAGTTATATAAGAGAGCAAGAAGAAGTTTGCTGGAATAGCTGAGGGAAATCCCCTCAGCTCCGTAGCAAGAAGCTGATGGAAGGAAAGAGGAATTTATTTACATGCAGGCTGGAGTGAAATTCAGGATGGCTGGAATGGTTACATTCCAAGTAGCACCTATTCACTCTTCCTAACAGGATTGGCCTCGCTCAGTGGTCCTAGGGAATGGGCATGTTTTAGCCATGTTAGTATATCCCCAAATCCTGTTATACTCAGGCACTTCCGGTAGTATTGTTTCCATCTTTAAATTAATATTGTTTCAAAGGAGATCTTCATTTGCTATTATTCATGGGAAATTTATTTTTCAAAGGAAGCTCATTTATTATTGTAAATGAAAGAATGGTATAATCATGTGCATAGATCGGAAATGCTGGTAACATTGAAAACTGTAACAACAAACTCTGAATCTGAGGCCTACCCTTCCTTCATTTACCATGGAAACTGAAGCATGTGAGGGCACTGCTCACAGCATAGTGATGCTGAATGGAAACATTTCCCTACGCGAAGAAAGAAGGGCTAGAAGGGAGCTGAAGAGGGAGTGGCTTTCTCTTCGCCCAATCAAATGTCAGAAAAGGACATCTGTGGGTCACTGAAATCACCTAAAGTTACATCCCAGAGGTGGAAAACAGTGTTCCCAGGAAAGAGGACACTCTGCTTGCAGAGCCCTGGACCAGTGGAGGAGTGGGAGAGAGAGACGAGGGCCGGGGCTAGGAAGTCGAGGGAGTTAGGGACAAATGGCAGGGTGTGCTGAAAAGGGCAAAGCCACTGGGGTTGGGGCTAAATGATTGGTAAAGGTACTTCTATTCAGAATCAGAAACAAACATCAGCAAGAAGAAAATCATAAACAATCATAAACATGGAAAGCAAAACAGCTGCCCTAATATGCTTTGTAAAAACTCCCTGTGAACAAATGAATGGAGCCAGGTGACCCACAAGGCCCAAGCAGTAGCATCATTGGGAGAAGTCATCTTTGGAAAAGGAAGCAGCCATAGTCCTTTCCTATGTGGGAAAAAGAAAGCAACCCCAAAACACAACCTTGACATAGACTTCTCCATATGGTTGCAAGAATGTTCTTCATGGGAAGTGGATGGGAAGGGGAGACAGGCTTCTGGGCCCTCTGCTGCACTCCGCAGGGGGTCACATATCCTCAGTATGACCCAGTTAGGGGTGGCAGAAAATGGAGGCAAGTCTTAGCAGTAAAGAAAGAACACAACTCCTGAGGGGCTCGTGACAGATCCATCTATACCCCCCACCATGGTTTGCCATTATCCCTCCTGTATCCAGGCCACAGAATGTCATGGTCTTTTTTTTTTTTAAGTTTCAGATTTTCTTCTTCGTGCTCACAAGAACTTTTGTCTTCAGGTCAGCATTAGCATTAGGTGACAAAAAAAAAAAAAAACCCCTCAGCAAGTTGCTGGTTATGCCATACCTAATGATGAAGCTACTCAAGACTCTGATGGCCACACAGAACTCTCAGATCAGTGGAGGGAAAGAAAATGTCCAGCACCACATCCAAATGATCTGCCAAAACCCTACTGAACCATTTCATTCTTAAGACTAGAGTTTCCACACGCCATCTGTGCATTTCTTTACAAGGGCTTGCGATTCAGTAACTGGGAAATGTCATTTGGCTTGATGAGTAGATATTAGCATCCTAAAATAACATTTATCAAGTGCCCACACAAGCACAGAAAGCTGCCACGTGGTTTGTTGTGCATGCAAATTAATTGGTGGCTTAAGTGTTAATAACAAGTATTTTAGCACCACCTCAAAAGTAGATGTCAAATAAGTGTCTGGAGTTGATTTGAGGGTAAGTCTTGTGGTTTTAATCAGCACTGAGATACTGAGTTGCTTCCTGTTTGCTAGAATAAATTTTTCCTCTCACACAGCTATTTAAAATGCTCATGAAACAAATGTAATGTCATGCAATGATTTACCTTCTGTTCACCCACATGTACCTAGTAACTGCAGGCTTTTCCTTTTGCCTCTGAAGGGACCACACAACCAGCGACATTATGGTCAGTCCATGGACCAATATCTAAGGACTGGCCATGTGCCCAATTCTGATCTCATAGAGTCCATATTTCCCAGTGTTTGTGGGCAAGCAGAGGATCATGGGTGATTGTTCAGAATGATATGGGGACCAAGAAGAGAGATATGTAGCTTTACTGTTACTAACTTGCTTGGTCTTGTAAGCTATATTACATTTGACCACTATCAAATGTGAAAACTTCTTTTAAAAATGCAATAAAATCATATCTAATTCTTTCCTCTGAGTTTAAATACTAGTACAGGAAAGCCTTTAGAGTGTAGTGTTTCTCAGTGCAGAGTACTCTAGTGAAGATGTAAAGATAAAGGGGCTGTGGCTTCTCAGATCCACAGTAAGCTGGAGAAATGTCTTCTCCAAGCTGTTCCCTGCACATAGTCAGGGACCTGCACGGAAGGGTTTGTGGATGTAGGAAGAATCAGGCTGCAACTCTGTGTTAACCTCATCAGGCTTACTCGATCACCAGGACTCCAGAAACATCACGAAAGTGGTCTTTGGTACCCAAAATTGTTCTGGACCAACATGGAAGAAAGTTCCACAGTGACCAGGGAACCAAGTTTGGTCTGCTACTTTAAATACAACCAAATCTTGTGGGCCAATAGTAAGGAGGAACAACCCTCTTCCTTGCTTCCCCCACAAATTAACCCAATGAACATGCCTAGCTAAAAGACTGGGGGTGGAGGGGAAGGTGGGCTGGAAGTCTTCTTTTGTTCGTTCTAGAGTTCTCTATTGATGAAGGAGAAAATGCATATTTGGGAACAATGAGCAGACTCTGATACAGAAGGTGAAAATAGCCTGTGTATAATGTTTGAAGTTAAATCAAGTTAGAGATCTTTACGCAATTAATAGAATTTAATAAGGCAAAGTCTTTTTGGCATTTTAGGCTGAATCTTCTAAGCAGTGAAAACTAGGCAGGCTTCTTGCTTATAAAAAGATTTATTCTGAGACCAGTGACCAACTGCTAAATCATTTGCAAGCTGTTCAATGATTTATATATGCACAGAATTGAGAATTTCCTTGATGTTGAATTCTATCACTTTTTCTCCTCTATCTCACCTCATTTTCTAAATATTTCTAGAAACAAAATCTTTTGATTGAAACTCTTTAAACTGAATGAAAAAAATCAAACCTATGTTACTATGCATTTCACAAAACACCTATTTACAGGATTGTGCCAAGCTAGCATAGTATGATTGTTATCCTCAATGATTTTCTAACTTAGTCTATGACAATGTTGAATCCTGATATACATATTTCTGCAAATGTACCACTACCAACCAGTCACACCAGCTACAGAGGTATGTGGTACTAACCTGGGCTTCATGGAGATTTGTGGTCATCCCTGACATGGTGCATAGTGATGAGCAAAGGCATTTTTTTTATAGATTTCATCATCCAATTAAAGGAATCTGCAACTCCAATGAGTCTACACACTTACATTAAAGGCTTAACTTTTGAATCTCTAAAGACTATATATATGTATGTATATCCATATATCATATATGTACATGTATACACATATATTATAAATATATACATTATCCATTCTTGATAGCTTGCCAGCGTCTGAAGAATAGTGGTACAGGGCATTTACTAACCAGCCAGCCAGGGATAGAAGAACAAGAAGCTGAGCAAAATAGAGGTGCTAGAGAGTTAGAACTCACAACCGGGTCTTAAATTATTCGTTAGGTGTGCCAACTAATACCTTTTCTTAAAATTAAGTCACTCCTAAATGAAGACCTGAATTCCATTTAGGATACCTCAGACTCTCCCAAATCAGCAGCTAGTGCCATTTCCTACAAACCTATTGCTTCCCTATACAAGTCTACAGTGGTCACCTATTGTGTGCCACTTCTGCTGTGTCTGGTGAGGCTTACCATGAGTGATAATGGCAGTCAGGGCCAAATACAGAAGCCCAATTTCAAACAGGTGCACCTTATATCCACTTGGGTATCTCCTTAGCTAAGGTCATTGAGTTCTGATAACGAACAGTCTCTCTGTTAAGGAGTAGGTAGATGAAATTGCTCACTTTTGTCTGGCCTCTTTTCTAAATTAGATTGGAAGGTTGCAGAACACATTTAATAGTGATATGAGCCATTCTGCTTAATGAAGACAAAGCAGATTTACCCTTGTCAGATTCGCAGTTTGTATGCAAAAGTGATTGCAGATCCTACCAGTTGATGTTAGATACATACAGAGTGGGTCTCATATTTGAAGACTACAGAACAGAACGTCCAGAAAGCGAACAGACTTTTTCACTTAGGGTTTGGGTAGTGACCTACCTTGATTTATACTTTTCATATATCTGAGATGAGATGGTTCTGACATCCTAGGAAATTTGACTTAGTGCTCTTGAACATGGAAATTATCTTAGTAAGGAATTTTTTTAGGAGATGGGAAAAAAGCTGCAGTGGTTTAAATAATATAGAATTTTATCTCTAACTCCCCAGAAGAGGGTAGGAGGTCCAAGTTCTGCTCCACAAGAATGTCCAGGATGCAGATTTTTTTTCCCTCTCACTAACTACTCAGAAGAGGCTAGGTGGTTCAAGTTCTACAACCCTAAAAGGTCCAGGATCCAGGCTTTGTCCACCTTGTTGCTTACTGTTTCTCTTCCCCCTTTCAGGGTGTGATCCCCAAGCAGGGGAGAAGATTACATGAGGTCAAACCTAGCTACAGAGCAAGCATGGAGATGCAAATCAATGCCCTGTTCACTGCTGATACCATTTAGGTGAGTGAGGGTAAGTCTCTTTACTTACTTCCTTACTTTAAAGGAGGAAAAAGAGAAGAGATTCTGGGGAACAATAATCAATCTCTGCTTTGATGAGGATCCCTTTTTATAGAATTGGCCAGAGGTAGTCGAACACAGTAGAAAGGATGAAGGCTTTTGAGGAAGCAGACACCTCACACACACTCCTGGGTCTCTCAGTACCAAGTGATTTTGAACTTGTTGCTCTAATTCATTGAGCTTCAGCTCCCCTAACGTAAAATCATAATAACACCATGTAACTCACAGACCTGTGACGATTAAGCAATTAGATATTTACAGTGCCTGACACTGTGTGGGTGATGTGTGTGTGTGTGTGTGTGTGTGTGTGTGTGTGTGTGTGTGTGTGACTTTTACCAGGATGATGCAAAAGAAATAAATTATGGAGAATGCAGCAACCTTGAAAACTGAAATGAGAAATTGATAACTTTCTCTTGCAAAAATCCCATTTAGTTATCTGATATTTGATCAGGCAGTCTAAGATATACAGTGGGGGGGGGGAAGATAGCCTCTTCAATAATTAGTATTGGGAAAACTGGGTATCCACATAGAGGAAACCAAAAGGAGATACCGGGCACTAATATCAACTCAAAGTGGATAAAAGATCTCAATGTCAGAGCTGAAATTTTGAAGTTACTGCAAGAGGGAATAGGAGAAACACTAGAACTCACAAGTGTAGCAGAAACTTTTTGAAAAGAGCTGCAGAGGCACAGCAGATAGGAGAGGGAATTGACAAATGGGATGACATCAAAATAAAATGTTTCTACACAGCAAAGAACATAGTTACTAAACTAGAAAGATACCCAACTGTCTGAGAGACCATCTTTACCAGTAATACATCAGATAATGGCCTAGTATCCAAAATACACAAGGAACTCAAGAAACAAACCCCTCCAAAGCTAAAAAGACCAATCATTAAATGGGCAAAGGAGCTAAGGAGAGACTTCTCAGAAGAAGAGGTAAGAATGGCAAAGAGACACATGAGGAAATGCTCATCATCTCTGGCCAAAAAGAAAATGCAAATCAAAATAACTCTGAGATTCCATCTTACCCCAGTTAAATTGGCCAACATTGTGAATTCAAACAATAACAAACATTGGCAGGGATGTGGGGGGAAAGGAACTTTATTGCACTGTTGATGGAATGTAACCTAGTATAACCACTCTGGACAGCAGCTCCTCAAAAAACTAAACATAGATTTCCCTATGACCCAGCCATATCATTCCTGCACAGACATTTCTCATTATCTTTATCCCCTTTATACAGCATGTATAACCTTATTTTTTATCGAATTAACATAGTATTAACTATAAATAATAGAATGATTTAAAGTATGTGGAGAAAAAGAGAGAAAAAAGAAAATATGGTCATAAAATTTAATGTATATTCTACAAAATTAAGAAAACTGAGAGGAGGGAAGGGTTTGGAGGGATAGGAAGAATGATAAGAGACAGTAGTGATCAAGATGCAATGCATTCATAAACTCATTTGTTGAATGATAACTTCTTTGTACCATTAAATGCTAATAAAGTGTTTAACTTTATTTTTTAAAAAGTATATGGTAGGATGCTCGTAGGTTAGGCAAATACTATGTATTGTTGTGTATGATTTGGGTATACAAGGGAATGAGTCAATTCCTCACTGAAAACTGAAGGACATCTGGAAGGAAAAGGCCATTTTTTATATCCCAAGCATTATCTCCCCTCCACACACAACATGCAAAATAACCAAGAGTTGCATGAATAATTCCCACATAGACACTATAGCTCAGTTCATCCAGCAGACTGCACATTCTGAGTTGAAAGTTTTGGGCTCATTAACAAAGGAACGATTTGGGAATAAAGCCCCAAGTATGTGAGATGTTCATTGTTCTGGGGGAAGTCAGAAGCATTTGATTGTATTAAAAAGTGTTGAATCTCTCAAGACTTAGTGCTCTCATCTTTGTTTATCTTAAGCAAGTAACTAAATGTTCATGGCTTCTCATTCTTCCTTGTCCCAAAGGGACAATAAACATTGGTCTGCCTACCACAAAGCATTTTTGTGATGAGGAACAAATGAAATCATGATGTGGGTGAAATCTCAATGGGAAATTCCAAATCACTGTGAGATCTGAGCCTACAGACCCAGAAGTAACTTGCCATTTTATGCAACATAAAAATTAAGCTCTCAATTATGACCTTCTGGCCTCAACAGCTATATAATCCTTCATGACCTAAGCTACTGTTTCTTCTTGTCTTGGAGCAATGACCTCTCATCTCTCATAGGTCAGAATCTCAGGGCTTAGGGGTCACTAAATAAAGACTTTTGAGTTAATCCTGTAAATCAAAGAATTAAATGATCTGACTTGACCTATCATTTTACCCTAGAGAGATCAGCCATGCCATTGCAAGGAAGAATTCTTCTCTCTCACCCTCTGCCTCAGAATGCACAATAATCTACAATCTTGAAAGGCAATTTTGCAAAAATAAAGTTGAGCTCAAATGATGGATGAAGGCCACCCTGGACGATAAGATACTAGGTTTCTGCAAAAGCAGAGCTGACTGTAAATTGAACCTTCACAGGGATAGCATCAATCTAAGGTACAGTCTCATTTCCTAAGGCTACAATCTACTAATATTACAAAGAGAGTTTGATTAAGGACTGGCTACATGGTCTTAGAATTATGCCAACCAGGAGGAAGGAGAGAGCAAAATCCTTCAGGAGACAAGCAAAGGCCTGGAAGATGAAAGGCTCTTATTCTGAGATGAGCTTTCATTATTCATAGTTTTTTTTAAAGGTGTTGTTGGGGAGGGAGTTCAGAAGAAACACAGTAGAGAATGAGGGAGACCTCCTCTTGTGTGTCAGCCATGTAGAATACAAAAGAGTAATTCAGCAGCAAGATGGAGGGTTGCTACTGCCAGGGGTTGGAAGGATGGGGCTCCAAAAGCCCTAAACTCCTGGGGATGTGATACATTGTTAATATTTTCCCTTCCTTTACTTCAGGGTTCTCAACATCAATGCTACTGACATTTTGAGCCTCAAGAAAAGTTCAAACTGTGACTCAAGAATGTCATACTGCCCTTTTGTTTTCTGTAGTCATGGATTGAGTAGGCAGAGTTGGTAAGGAGGACAGAGCTGTGGGAGGAGGGCAGGACTGTTCTGGAAGGATCTGTAAGTAGACCAGGGGTTATGATTTGAAACTTAAATTTCCCCATAAATCCTATGTGTTGAAAGTTTGGCCCCCACCCTACAGCAGTACTGAGAAGTAGTGGGAGGAAGTGAGGTTTCTGGGGGTGTGGCTTTGGGATCACAGCCCCTTCCTGTCTCTCTGCTTCCGGACAACAAGGAAGTGAGCAGCTTCCTCCACGGTGCCCTCCAAGGGCCAAAATAACAGGTCCGATCCAGAGGTGAAGGCCTCTGAAGCCAGGAGCCTAAGTAAACGTTTTCCTTTGATTGTCTCAGGTATTTTTGTTACAGTGACAGAAAGCTCAATACTAGACCTGGTGAGACATGGAATTCTGAGGCAGGATCAACTGACCCAACCTCCTTCTCTCACTGATTTTATGCATGGTTGTCTGGGAGACAGAACTTTTAGTTCTGCCATATTTCTTCCTGGGAGTCTCTACACATGCTTCTCTTGCTGTGTAAATCCCTCCCACCATCTACTCCTGAGCCTCTGATTAAATGACACTTAGTAAGCCTCTACTCTTCACTTGAACATCATCTACTCAAGAAAACCTCCCCGGATTGCCTCTAGGCCAAGTCAGATTCCTCCCTCTTGATTAACTCTCTTGACACCACCAATTTCTCTTCACAGTACTTAGTCCATCTGCGCTCAAAGTATTGGTGTACTTAATGTCTGTTTGACATTAAAGCTATATTAGAAAAGGAACCAAATCTGTATGCTAGAAGCATACAGAACACACTTGTGGAAACATCAGAGGAATGAATGAACACCAAATAATGCCCTGACAACTCTTTCATCCACAAAAAATTACTTCATCTTAAAACATATGAGTCTTAGACCAGGCAAGAGGCCTCATGCTTATATCATTAGAAAGTTAATGCATATCTACTTCTTTGTCTCCAGTTACCTAGCTATTTAAGTAAGATGTGAACATAATGAAAATTATATGAAAAGGTTTACTAGCATGAAGGGAGCCGTAGACTAGAGCAAGGCTCCAGAGCACCTACTCTTTGTTTTTCTGGGGCCTTATTCACATTAGGTTTGGATGAGAGCCATCCTTCATTTGGTGAGGCCTAGATGAGCAGATTGATTGGCAGGTCGAGCTTCAGCCATGCCCCATACATGTGTCCTGGTTATCAGGACTTGGATCCAGATCATCAATCCCCAGGAATTGTATCAGCATCCTTATTAGCCCCCTTTTGGTGGAACTTACTTGCAAGATAATTTGATGAGCCACTTGCTAACTTCAGACCTTTCTTTGAAAGTCAGGAAAGGCTATCTGGTGGGCAGACTGGTCTAATTAAGGATCTTGGTAATCATGTCTGTTCTCCAGGAAATGAGGGATCTTATACTTACTGTCTGTCTCAATTTAAAGTACACTCTGTGCCAACATTGGTGTGCATCCTTGCCACCAGGTGTGGAATCTGTGGGGCCACAATATATAGTCCCTGATAGCTGTGCTCCCAAGAACAGACAAGTCCACAGTATGTTTGCATCCTAGTCCTGGGGAGTGACCAACAAGCACTGGTGTCATGTCTAGAGTATGGACAGAAGGACTAGGGAACACAAATGATCTGGGGTTGAAAATGGAGGGAAATAGGCTGCACTCTCTGACCGGGAATTGACCTCCTCCCAGTAATGAGTGAGGAGACTGTGAACCAAAATCTGGCCTTGCACATCTTCATGATAGTGTATTTGTCAAGATTGGAGGATATAACATTCTATTTAGCAGTTCATTATACTGATTTATGCCTTTTAAAGGTTTAAACAGAAGTCACACAAATCTCTATTTGTACTTTGCTCAAGGCCCTACAAATATCTGGACTGAGTCTGTCTAACAGGAAATGAAGTTCTCCCGTGTTTTTCCCATGTCTCCATGATCTGGATGTCCCTCCTCTCCCCCTCACACCTGCTTTGGCCATGGATCTCAAGAATTCCCTTTATTTACATTTGGTAGAGTGTCCTCTCCCAGGTCTCAGAGCCAGGTCTATTGTTCCTGAACCAGGTCTTTCTCAGGTCCCCTTCATGGTAGTGGGAGCTGGAAAAGCAGAAATAGATAAGCAACCACTTCAACAAATCCCCAGAGGCAGGGACTTCTGCTCTGCATACTCAGCTTCAAGAGAGCTCTAGGGAAGGGGAACTACAAAATGGTGAGACAAAGGACAAAAGAGGAACCAGTGCAAGACACTATGTTGGAAATGATCTATACCTTGTGGGGGGGGGCAGGGTAAGGGATGGAGGGGAAGAAGGAGGAATGGGGGAGGGGTAACAAGTTTGACAAGAAATGTATGCACTACCTAACTTATGTAACTGTAACCTCTGTACATCACCTTGACAATAAAATAAAAACAAAAACAAAAGAGAGCTCTAGGTGTAGTCAGGAGCCTTATGAAGTTCTTTGATATTAACCCCTACAAGCAGGGAAAAGGACAAAATAAAATAAAACAAGACCTCGCTTTTCTAAATCAAGCCCCCATCAGAAGAAAATTCCATTAGGCCAACCTCATCAGCGAACAGAAGTCTGAGTTTATTGCAGAAGGGAAGGCTAGATTTTCTGTAAAAGTCACAGAAACCCTCTGAGGAAATTGGATGTATGTAGTCAGGTCAGACACAGGGCTGGCAAATCTGACTCCAAGATGATTAGCCTCTTAGCATTCTCAAAGGTAATTAACTATTTTCCCCTAAAAGCAGATTTGCCCTGATGTGCTTAGAATGCTGAGAGCCAAATCCACTCATGGCTGGCACACATAGCCATGGTGAAGGCTAAGAGCTCTACTTTTTCTACATGGATTTCTAAAATTTAATAAGAAAAGCCTGTGGCAGCCTGACAGTAAACTAGGTGATCATTAGCATATTACTTGAAATGCAAGGACAACTCGGCCACCTAATGACTTTTTCTGCCTTTACAGTTCATCAAAAGATGAACAAATCTTAAGAGATTTGGGCTGGTGAAAATTTGGGGCTTTGCCCACGGATT
>NW_012267224.1:25270827-25277895 GCF_000151885.1 Dipodomys ordii
TGCTTGGTAAGAAATGTACGCATTATCCTGCCCATGCAATTGTAACCCCTCTGTACAGTATGTTCACAAATAAAATTAAATTAAATTTAAAAAAAAAGAAATTCACTAATTACCTTGGCTATGTAATTGTAACCCCTCTGTACAGTATTTTCACAATAACAAAATAAAAATAAAGTATCTCTAAAAAAAAAAAAAAGAAAATTTGGGGCTTTAGACATTTGTTTCTACCATTACCAGTTCTATGTCACCAATTACTTATTGTAGTTATTTGTTTGTTTGTGTCATAGCTATAAAACACTAAGATTTATCCTGTCACATCAGAGTTTGGTTTTCTTTTTTTAAGTTAGTCTCACTACATAGCCCAGGTTGGCCTCAAATTTGCAATCCTCCTGCCTCAGTGTCTGGGATTACAGGCAGGTACTGCCATAACTGGCTCTGTAAGTTTTGATATTTTTTCCAATTAAAAGCATTTCATAACTCTATATTGTGCATACTGAAGCACTTTGTTTGCAATTTCCTTTGAAATCATCACTGTTAGATTGATGGATGCATTGGAGATAGGCTAGCTGAGCAGTATCCTAAATCTTGTATGAGAAAATGCTAAGTGTGAAACCTAGGTGGTAGATCTATGAGAAAAAATCACTGTAAAATTCTCCCATATTTCCTATATTTTTAATATAATAAAACTTATAGTAAATTATAAGAAATATTTTATGATAAAATGCTAAGTAAAATTCATTTAAAAAGACTTGCACAAACTCCCTAATTGTAACTACTCCAAGTATTTTCTGAGCCAAAGCATTTAAACTGTCATTAATCTCAAATCCATTATACACATACCAAGAAATAAGCCAAACAGATGTGAATATTTGTGTGTGGTTAAGAGAATAAATTTAAAAATAACATTTTGATTGATCTTTGTATAGCAGATATTAAAACACTTTGTAAAGCAAAAATGTATGGTGATTTTATAACCTTGAATGTTGTGATCCAAATCGCAATATTGCACTAATACCTTAAGAGCAAAAGTTGCTGTATCCCTGAAGGCTTGTAGTCATACATAGTTGTCTTGCATTAGATAACCTGTAGAGTTGCATCCATAATGTAAAAGCCAACAAGGTCTGGGAATGTGGCTTAGCAGTAGAGTGCTTGCCTAACAGTCATGAAGCCCTGGGTTTGATTCCTCAGTACCACATAAAACAAAAAAGGCTGGAAGTGGCACTGCGGCTCAAGTGGTAGAGTAACAGCCTTGAGCAACAGAAGCTCAGGGACCATGCCTCGGCCCTGAGTTCAAGCCCCAGGACCGACAAAAAAAAAAGTAATAGCCTATATTACTTCATTGACTTTATTTTCCAATATCTGGCCTGTTTTTATCTTTTAATATTTTTAGACATACCTATAAATCATAATGAAACATTATATATCCATGAAATGAAAGATGAAGCTTTGGCAAAAAAACAAAAAACAAACAAAAAAGAGTCTATTTTTACCTTAACATTATTTTATTGCTTCTCTCAACCAAAAATCACATAAAATCTCAGTTCAATGGAGACATGTAAAAGGGCATACATTCAAAGTAAAACATAGACACAAAAATACTATTGGGTACTAAGGCCTCCCCTAATGTATTTCTATTTTGTTAAAAGAAAAGGTAACTAAAGAAAAACATAGACTAAAAAAGGGAATGCATTTTCCTTGTTCAAAATTACCAAGATGTGATTAATATATTTTAAGATAGGGAAGGCCATTTCCTTCTTCATTTTTAGATTCAGATTTGTCAGTCTGGTGGAGAAACAATGACACACATCTTACTACCAGGTCCAATTAATTTAGCTGAGAACAGTCACCTAAAACAATTTGCTCCTGCTGGTAGAATCTGTACTTTTCATTAAATGAGCAGCTTAAGAATACTAAAGTCTTTGAGAACTACTTCACACGAGGATGGAAGCAAACCCAGCCCACGTACATGTACACCATGGCCTCTGTCCTGAGAAAGGGAGGTGTGTGGGCAGTGCAGGGTATGGCATTAACACCGTTAGATATTGTGCAAACACAGTCCCTGGCTGCATGAATATTTAACTAACTGCTGTAGCAGGCAAAGAGATTTCTTGTACAACACTTGCTCCATTTTATAACATGAATGCAATTGCTGCTTTTGAGTTAAGTTCTTTTCAGTGCCTTAAAGCATCATGAAGAACATAAAATGGATCTGAATTTTCATTCCTCTTTGAGTTCTAACAGATACCCTGCCTGAAGTCCAGTTTCTTTGGCTTTGACGTTCTCTGCTAAAGGCAAATCTCTACTGCTTTTCACAGTGCCATTTGCTTTCCAAGGAAATTTTGCCCTAAAGAACAGGTGAATTTAAAACCACAAAGTGAACTTTGTGCTTCTGAAAGTCACCAGCAACAGAAGCTGCTCTTCTGTATGTGATCAAAATCATGTGTTGCAATGGTTTGATCTCTCAGCTGGACTGAGAATAACTGGGGTGCATTAAGGCTGCTCAAAATAAAGCTGTGGTGGTTTCTGTTCCACAAAGTAAAAGACTCTGCTTAATTGACTTCCTAGGCTTTTCCTCAGTCACACAATTTCTAGACTCTGTGCATTTGACCATTCAGAATGGAATGAGGCTGGCCCTGCCTACATAAGCTTTATGAAACCCTGACAAGGCACAGCACAATAATCTATCAATGATCAGACTCTTTCCTACCACCCCGTAGCCTCACTTCTCTACTACAGTGGATCATACTGCAGAAGGGCTGACCTTCAGCAGGCAACTGATTATCTCCATGCCGGCTAGAATGATGCTGTGGCTGATGGGAACAATTCAATTTATGGGAAATGTGAGGAGTTCAGTTTGCCGTGGTATGGAATTCAGTTGCTGCAACCATCCTCTTTCCAGTGCAGTGTTAATCACCAAGACAAAAACACATCCCTTACAAGAAAACAGCTTTTCAGGGAAAACCCTTCTCAAAACCTTCCTTTACATGTCTACCTGATAGTGAGAGCCCATCGCTGTCAGAAACTACCTTGAGCAGTGTGTGTGGTGGATGAACAAAGAGTTGTGTCAGTGCCAAACCATCTGCTGGCCTGGAAGGTACTCCAACTTCCTTCCAAGTTATCCCTGGCAATGAATACAATTTCAGTTTGCAGCAACCATGGTCCATTTGCCACATTCTTCATAATCTCTCCATCCATCAACCTCTCATTTTTTCAAGCAAGTAGCTATCAGTTGAAACTTGGCACAGGTTCAGGACAACTTTGTTCTATGTAAAAGATGCTATAGCATCATCTCAGGCAATCACACTATTGAAAACAAGCCACAAAATGATACAATAGCAGTGCAAAAAAAACCCAGAAGCATTGAGAGGAAAATATCCATGAAACAAAAGTGCAGGAAGAAAAAATGACTTCCAAGTCCTCTTCGGGTTGGACCCTTTCCCTCAACATCAAAAGCTCTCTAATGGTGACCTGTAGGAAGGATTTGCTGTGTGGAAAACCCTGGAATGGCCAGTTGAGGTGAACATGTTGTCTAGTCTCAGCTACATAGGGGGGGCAGTCCCCAAGTTAGCTCTTAGTAATTACCAGAAACAAAGTATGTTTATACTTGCTTTCGATTTGTCAGGTGGGTTTGTTTTTATCATTTTAAGGTTTTTTCCTGTTAATGTTTCCTGTTTTCTTTGTTCCTTGGCACTGCTACTTATTAAGGAAAACACAGAATTTTTCTTGTAATTTTAGTTCTTAAACTAGAAGGTAAAACCTGAAGTTAAGAATGAGGTTTGAATTTTCCCTTTAGGGGCAGTGTGACATTGACTTAGGAACTCAACTCAGAGACTCAACTTAGAGACTCATTATTTTGGGGAGGCCTGTCTTAAGAATTGAACTCAAGGCCTAGGTACTGTCCCTAAGTTGTTTTTTTTTTTCAAGGCTAGCCCTCTATCATTTGAATCACAGCTCCATTTGGGGATTTGGGTTGGTTAATTCGAGTTAAGAGTCTCACAAACTTTCACAAGCTTTCTCTGAAATCCAGAGTACAACAAAGGCTGCAAAAAATTACACTGACACAGACACTGTGGCATGCAAAAGCTGAGTAAGGACTTTAACTGTGAAAGCCACAGGCTCTGCTGCTACCACAGAAAGATAGCTTCCTACCTGGGGCTTGCCCTAAGCAGGACCAGGAGCACAAAAGAAGAAAGAACACAGGATCACATCTCTCCATCCTATATTTTGTCCCACAAGAACCCACTTCCTTCTTGGTTCTTCTATCTACAAAGTGATGGCTTTCTTGTAGCATTTTTTTTGTCTCCGCCCTCTACAGAATTCCAGCATTGGGTTGCTTTCTATTGTAAACTTGAAGAACAGAAACCTACCATTGAATCAGTCACTCTCCAAAATTCTATTTCCCTTTCCAACAAGCCTACTATTATTTAGTCTTTACAGTTCTTGGGCATTTGTTTTATGTGTTCTGCTTAGATTTTTGTAGTAACAGCAGAATGGGATGGGCCATACTTAATCCATCATAGCGTCTTATGATTGAACTCCTTTGTAGAGTGCTTTTACCTTATCCACTGACATCAGTATCTCATTCCTAGTTTAGAATTCCTACTCTCTTTGTTGACTACATGCTTTATCATAACTTTTTCAAAGGGTCTTCACATCTTGCTAGTTGTTTTGGCTAATATGAAAACACTTAAAGCTGCAAAGAGACCACAAATAATAACCCTGTCGTGCTAAGAGCATGTAGTTTGGTAGCAGAACTTGAAAGTCACGCTCAGTTCTGCCATTCATCAGCTATATGAGATTAAGATGCAACATAACAAACCTCTGTGAACGTTAGTTACCCATCTGTAAAACAAAGGTCATTTTAGAATGCTCATAAGATAGTTGGAAGGATCAAATCAGACATTAGGCATTCAGGATTTGCCTTTCTTAGACAATCAAGAAATGATAACTATTGTCATTATTAGGAATAATTTGCATTCTTATTATAGGATACTCTTCTTGGCTCTAGGGTCTTGATACATTGCTATGGTAACAGTAACCATTAGGCTTCAATCAAGACCAATGCAAACTACAGATGAAACCAGTCAGATATCTATGAAAATGAAGACCTATAGGGATCTGTTTGCTTGTGCATTTTTGTGGCAGTGCCCTCAAGAGAAAATAGCATCTTTTGGAGCAACAATCTAGAAAGAAAGGATCAAAATGGTCACAGAAACACAAAGAAGGGTATGCAAGTACAGTAATATATTGTTGGTAGAATTTTTTGTCCAGGAACATGAACTTAGTATTTTGAACTCATTTATTTCTTTGTTCCCTGAGATAGCCTGATTATTTCCCATTCATCAATCCTCATTGTAAGCTTAAAAGCATGGAATTTCTTTGTTAAACTTGAAGTTGCTTTTCTAATAATTCAGTCTTCTTTGAGGCCCCTGATTATCCTGTTCCATTTGCTAATTAATGGTCAAAATTGTTCTTTTTTTTCCTTTTCTTTCTTTTGGTTTGCTAATATCTTCCTCCTATCTGGCAGGTTATATCTGGTTTTAGCATTTCTTCTTGATTTTTTTTTCTTCACTGGCTCTCTTATTTATAAGCTCATAATGCTTGCCTGGGACTTTTTAATTGCAGTCTATTTGAACACAAATGGCTCCTGAACTTTTTATTCTTCACGTTTCTGCAATGATAATAAGTAATAGAGTCATATTTAACTACAGAAGAAGAATATCAAAAGTTCTCTGGAGCAGAACACGGAATAATACAGCATTTCATTAGTTTCTAACGCCCACACTAGACAGCTCACTTGTAATCATTCTTTTCCACACCATTGCAACTGCTCCTAACATTCACAATGTCCGACAATCTTTCAAAATAAAATGATGATTTCTTCCATTGGAAAATTCAGGGCTGAAACTGAGCTGATTGCTAATAAAGGGGAAATACCAGTTAATATGAATATGAAGCTCCACATCAACCAATAACCTAAGAGTCTACTGAGTTCCCAGGCCTTCTGATCATAAAGCTATGAAGAATCCAGATGGTTATTTATGGAAGGAACATTTGTGTTCACCAAAAATTCGCATGCTGAAGTTCTGAGCCGTAAGGTGATGATGTTCGGAGTCGTGGCTTTGGGGAGGTGCTGTGGGTGGGGAGCCTACGACTAGGAGATTACTGTCCATAGGAAAGGCCCCAAGGATTCTATCACCCTTCTGCTATGTGAGAATATATTAAAAAGACAGCCACCTATGCTGTAGGAAGCAGGTCCTTACCAGACCCCAAATCCACCAGCATCCTGATCTAGGAATTAGCGCCTCTGGAACTATGAAAAAAGAATGTTTGTTGTTAAATACTCAACCTAAACAAATCTAGTCATTCTTGTTATAGCAGCCTAAACAGGTTCATGTATAGTCTTGAAATGAGCAATGGGACCTCATGGTATTGAGCATACGGGAATGCCATTCTGGGTGCTACTGAAATAGCCCAGGAACAGAGCTGAATTATAAAGGTAGTTACAGTGAGGCTCTTCTGCTTTGGCTGAGGATTCTGAATGTCAGCTGTAAAACAAGTTCTGTTTTTTTAAGGGGATATTGTTGTGATGTGGGAAAATAGATATCTGAGAAGTAGATATCTGACATTAGCCAAACATTTCATGTTATGAACTAGAATTATTGTGCTTTTTTGCACACCCAAGATTCTTAAACCCTTCTGGTCAGCTAAGGAAAAATAGATTTTAAAACTATAATGCTGTCAAAAATGAGTTCCTAGCAAAAAATAATGGAAATAAATGTCTATATAAATAGCTAATAAAAACTGATGGAATAAATTGTCTTTGGTCAGCCTTTCTGTAGAACACAACTATAAAACTGAAAAAGATATATTAAACCACTCTTTTTTTGATACTAGAAAATATGGAACTATAATCTTTGAGGGAAGTAAAAACAAAAAAGTAGGAAAAAAGAGAAAGAATTAAAAAGGGAAGAAAGAAGGGAGGGAGGGAGGGAGGGAATGAAGGAAGGAAGGAGGGAAGGAAGGAAGGAAGGAAGGAAGGAAGGAAGGAAGGAAGGAAGGAAGGAA
>NW_012267224.1:25280785-25341050 GCF_000151885.1 Dipodomys ordii
CACACACACACACACACACACACACACACACACACACACACACAGAGTTAAAGTTCTTTTTGGGGTGATGAAGATGTTCTGGAATTGGATAGAAGTAATGGTTATTCAACATTAGAAAACCACTACATTGTACACTTTAAAGGCAGCATCTAGTATGTGTGCTACATCTTCTAAAAAGCTAGGCTTTTAGTAGTATTCAAATTTCAATAATTGGTACAAATTAGTTATTTTTGAACAAGTTTCCTTTCTTCTTAAAACCTATTACTGATTCAATCTAATTTTTGGTACAGAGAACATTGTCATTGAATGCATAAAGTAGTAATGCTCTCCAATGTCTGCTTCAGAAAAGCAAATCGCTCTCTCCTTCCATCCACTTATGGGAAAATGAGACAGATAGTTCTTATATAAACTCTGCCACTGCAAGTTATTGCTTTTGAGCTTGGCAAATGAATCTGGATCCTGGTCTTCCCAATGCGCCATCTTACAGGGCCTCTCTACTCTAACAAAGTAAGCTCTGCTAATGTGAGCATTTGCTTGTGGAATTACTCACCAGTTCAGAAACTAGGCAAATGTTGAAGGATATTCTATGGCAGCTCTGACCATCATGAAGACAAAATGTGTTTGTGTTCCACATCTCCCCATCATTTTAGCCTCAAAAATAAACTTCATGTGGGGTGAATTTGTTTTTCACAGTTTCTATGGGAACAATAGAAATAAAATGAAGCCAAGTTAAGCTGTACTTGAGAAGCAGTAAATAAATATGGCTTGAGGAAAATAAAGCATGTAAAGAATGTGGACAAGGCCACATTCTGATTGTCAAAGGACTTAGTCCTGAGTTAATGGTTGTCTTATTTGTATAGCCATTTCCTGGGGAGGAATACTCACATTCCCCCAATCTGTTATATATAGGAACTAAATCACTGACTCCTAGTTTGTTCTTATTTTTAATAGATGTGAGTCAGATAGCATCTGCCGTGACAATGTGTGTATTAATTACACATTATACATACACATATGTATATAATTACTGATGCAGTTATAATGACTGATATGCTCCCAGCATCTTAGTCAGCAAGCCTGTGAGAATCAACACTGTATTTCCAAACCAAAGGCCAGTAGACTGAAGACCTGAGAAGAACATGATGTTGCAGTTCATGTATGAAGTCAGGAAAAGATTTAATAACCAATTAGGAGTGTCCTATTACCTGAAGGAAGGTCTGACTCTTGGTTCTATTCAAGCCTTTAAAAGTTTAGATGGGTCTTACCCACACTGGAGAAAGCAGCATGCCAATCCAAATGTTAATCACAGACACATCCAAAATAATGCTTGACCAAATATCTAAGCAACCAATGGTAGATATCTGCACCATGATCCCAAACTGAGCTGGAATTGCAATAATTTAGCACAGATTAGTCCAGTAGTCTACCTAGTTTCAGTGAAAACAAATCTCTTCTCAATACTGCTGAACTTATTATTTTAAAAAAAAAGACACTTCTTGGGTGACATTTGGATACATTTCAAAACAACCCAAAGTGAAATGCAGCCTTGAAAAGTATATCATAGTAACTTTCCTGGAGTTATAATGGTTTATTATCCTCCTTTTCTCACTTTCTGAATATGTGTTATAATTTCACTGGGGCCATGCAGGTAAGGCCTAGACAAATTCAGCTACATGGATCTAACATGACTGTCAGCTTTGATAATTTGTTTGTGTCCTAGTTACAGTAATTCTGGAACAATAGCTTTAACAATCCCAGAGGAGGAGGTCTCTTGCTATGACCTTCTTGTTCCTGTCTACTTCTTCACTGATAAGAAGACAAATTAGATTTGCAATTGAGTCAGAGCTCTACTTCACTTGGAAAGGTCATACATCCAGCCAAATGAAAGACATGATGTTTAATTACAGAGTTAGGAAGCCAAAGAGCTTTTCTAGTTTGCGTCTCTGCAGTTTATTGCTGTTGTTGTCTCTTGTTTGGGGCATTAACATCATTCATCTTCATATTCTCCCTTAGGGGAGAGAATCCAAGGATCTTTAAAACACAAATATACATGACATTTAGTTATTTTGGTGGGTCAGTGATTCAGTCACAGAAATTAAGTTTTGTTGGCAGAAGTGGCTCTGTTTTAGATCTGATGGACCCCAGACTTCTCCTTTTCTCTCACTGCTTCATTCCCAGTAAGAAAGCAAGTCTCAACAACACTCTCATCAATGGATAAAATCATCAATGTTAATTCCAAAAACACAAAGGCCAAAGGAGGGAGAAGGCAAAAGGAGGGAAGAAGAAAGAAGAGGAGAAAAATGGAAGGGAGAGGAATAAGATAAACGAACTACCAAGTCACCTGGCAAGCCAAAGGAAGAAGCAACCCTTGATTGTTGATATGTCCTGTTTTCTCTAGTCTTCACCAAGTTAACCCCACATCATCACTCATCTGCCAGTATGGTCATCTTTGGTGCACAATGCAGCCTTTCCCTGACCTCTCTACCCAGGCCAAACCTCTAACATAGTTTTGCTTAACCCTATATACCTCCCTTCCTTTACATTTGTCTCGGTAGTTACTTCCATCATTTCATTGTTCACTATTTAATCAATGCTGCCTTCTCCATTAAACTGTTATTCCCATGAGAGAAAGAGGGAACGGCTTTCACTAAGCAAAAGGAAAGCAATGTACATATCACCTGATTTGGAAGAAATAGTTGTATTGTCAAAGTTTGTAGAGTTCATAAGCTTTATAGACCATGATAATGACAATTCAACTTCTGAAGACTTTAGCTAAATATCACTATCCCATAATACTGTGAAATTCATGTAATCACTTAATCTCAATAAAGAATTTTTTTTAAAAAACTATTATTTCCTTCAAAGCACCAGCCATTTCTAGGTTTTCTCACCATTGTATCTCCTGCACCTAGGATACTATACAGGAATTCAGCTAGCATTTATTGAATGTATCTGTTAATTAATCAATGAAAACACATAAAAAATTGGAGCACAGGGAACTTACTTTGTAACTTTTATTAAAAGTCCTATCACTAGCCTAGTGGTTCTCAGATGGTTTGATTGCAAGATCCCCTGTTACTCCTTAGACCATTGGGGAAATTACATAAATATGTAGATCAGCTTTATTTATCATTGCAAAACCTTTGGAGAAAACCATATGTACTCTAATAGATATGAGTGTGATATACACAAGCATGTCAAAGGTCCTGTGTCCAAATCAAGTACTGCCAAAAATAGATTAGATGCTAGATGCTAAATAGATATGTAGATAGAAAGACACACAGTCGACAATCCTATTCAGTATGATGATATAACAACTTAGATAAAAAGCAGCACTTTCTAGATTAGAAATAAAAAACCCAATTGTTATGCTTCTTTAAAAAACCTACTTTAAAGACACCAGTGGTCAGATAGGAAAGGGTAGATCATGATGACATTCATCAAAAGAAAGCTGGACTGTGCTGGGCACTAGATGGAAGAAGTTGAGTTAACAAGGACCATGAATGAGGATGAATCTGTCCCAAGTAGACTGCTTGCATGACAACAGAACAATAAAAACTGCTCAGATTGTTTTGGGAAGAGGCAAAGAGGAGAAGGGAAAGTGATAGATGGGGAGAGATTGATTATAATTGATAACATATAATTATAATTGATTACAATACATTGTATACATGGGTGGAAATCTTCCAATGGACTCCTCCCCCCAACTTATACAACTAATGTGTGCTAATAATAATAGTTAAAAAAGTAAAATGTAATTAGAAAAACAAGAAAGCTGAACTTAATATTGACATTGGCAATAGATTTTAGAGTAAAGAACACTCCCAGAGATAAAGAAGACCCTTTCACAATTACATAGGGGTTAACTTACCAAGGTGAGTGGAAATCCTAAATAACTACCCTATAATGATAGAATTCTAAAATACATAAAGTGAAATCTGGCAGAACTCAAAGGCAAAACCAACAAATCTACAACTACAATCTGAGATTTTAGTGTCCCTGAACTGATCACTGTTAGATATTCAGGAAGGGAAAAGACAACCTGCCAACACAATGAACCAACTTTACCTAAATGACATATGCCCCACATTCCATTCAAATGCATGGGTTTCCCACATCCACAAAGAACAGTCAACAAAGTGAATTATATTCTAGGCTCTTACATAAAATCACAATAAATTTAAGATGATTTATAGCATGCAAATCATTTCTTCCACCCAGAGGGGTAAATTCAAAACAAGTCTCTAGAAAATCTGTAAAGACTTAGAAATGAAATATCATGCTTCAGAATAATCCATGAGTTGAAACGGAAATCAAAGGAAAACTTCGAAAACATTTTGAACTCAGTAAAAATGAAAACAGCATATGTAAAAATTGGAGGGATGACAATAAACAATTCCTTAAGGAGAAATTTATGCACACAGAGAAGAAATTAAATGACCTCAGCTTTCACCCAGGAAAAGAGAAGGAAAAGAAAAAAACTAAAGCAGACAGAAAAGATAAGAAACATCAGAACATGGTCTGTAAAAAGTCCAGACCTCTATTCCTTCACAGATGACTACATCTTTCATGTCACCTTACAAAAGAAGGAAGAGCAGAACAAAAATCAGTGAACTAGGGAATGTCAGTGAGTGAATGAACCGGTTGGAAGAGAACTCCAAAGTCTGTTGGCAAGGAAAAAGAAATAGAAAAAAGAAAAGGAAAAGCTGGCAGAATTGTGAGAATCAGTCTCACCAGAGTACTGGAAACCAATTTTAAAAACACATAGCAACTAGGTGAACCTTTACTCAAGGAAAAAATAAAAACATAACAAAACACCTGCCACTCCCAGAAAGCACCCTGTGATATTTGAGCCTATCCTAGACCTTCTCCCATTCTCAGCTCCGCAGAACCTTGACAGCAAGAATCCACCCTACCGAGATAGAGCCTTAGTAATGAGAGGAGCAGAATGGATCCTATTCTCCAAGAACTGTGGTTGTTGCTTTTGACCTATCTGGTAGCACCTGGAGGACTGGGGCTTTGTCCTCACTGTCACAAACCACACAGCCATCTTCCTTTCACCAGCAGATCACACACAGGGTGTGTACCAGATATCCTAGGTATGTAGCAGGCTACACCACTGCAAAATATTTCTTTGTTCAAGTGCCATCTTTTTTGTACACTTTTTATTGTAAAAATACTGTGCGGAGGGGTTACAGTAGGTAATGAGTACATTTCCTATCAAACATTGTTGCCTCCTCCTTTGTTGTTCCCCTACCATCCCTTCCCTCCCACCACCACAACTATCCCTCCCCTTCCCTGCCAAAGTTGTAAAGTTTGTTTTCAACATAGTGTCTTTTATATCTCATGGTTACAATCAGTCAACCTGTATCCCTATTCAAGCATTTTGCTTTTTCCAAATATTTTTTTTTCTTGCAATTGTACCTAATGTATTTATAATGTACCATGTGATTTTTTTTGTTTCTTTGTATGCTCCTCCCCCACGGTATAACCCCTGTTACTACTGTATTTAATGTTGTTGCCCTGCATCTTGTATATACACTTCTCTAATTTGAGGAGGGGAAAAAACAAGTGTCATCTTTGAACCAGCACTTCGATAAGTGAAAATGTACTTGGCAAGTAAACTCAAGAATATAGACTTAAAGCTATTAGTCATTCAACTGAACATTAGAAGCATTAGTATATCTGTTATAACAGAGAATGTACAGGAGCTCGAACTTCAATACACTGCTAATGGAAATTTAAGACTGCCACTACTGTGGAGCCCTATTTGGCAGTTTCTTAGGATGCTAAGCACACATCTAGCACATTGCCTGGCCATTTCTCCCCTAGGTATTTACCAAAAAGGACATGTCCAAACAAAGACTTACATAAATGGCTGTTTGTGACAATTTCATTTGCAATAATAGCCCAAACCTGAAAACAACTCAAAGCCTCAAGGGCAGGTAAATAAAGTAATTTTACTATATCCACAAGGGTGAGTGTTTAGCAACTGAAAGGAATGAGTGTGTCATATGTTCAAATGCATAAGTGACTCTCAAAATAATTATGCTGTGAAAAAAGGCAGAAAAGTAAATATCATCTATACAGTTGCATACACTTTTAAAAAGTGCAAATAAAATACGGTGACAGAAAGAAGTCATTAGTTGCCTAGAAATCAGCAGGAAAAGCAAGAGGAGGGAGGTAGGGTGGAAAAAAGAACACATGGAAACTTTTGGGGATGGTGGATATATATTTATTATCTTAATTGGGGTGATTGTTTTATAAATGTATTCGTATGTCAAAAATTATCAGTCATGGGCTTTAAACATGTGCAGTTTATTGTATTTCAATTATACCTTAATAAAGCCATTTAAAGGAATAACTATATTTTCCAAAACAAATTAGTGAGAAAAGTGTCATTGCCTGACATTTTTGCACATCTGTTTTATGTCACACTTAATGAAAGACAGCTGGATTCTCAGATCTGTTTCCTGCATTTAGTGTGCTGCATTGTGGAGTTTTAGCTTCAGAACATAAAGCAAATCCACCTCTGCATAATACAGAGTTTAAAAAGGAAAGTGTTTTAATATCGTCCTCAGAACATTGCTGATGTTTGATACCACATCAAAGTGTGGTAGTTTCTCAATTTTGCAGCATTGAATCTGAAATCAAATTAACAAACTATGCATATTCAGTTATATTAAAAAAAACCATTGGTCCATTATGTACTTGAATGAGTCTTTCCATGTATAATTTTTTTTTGGGGGGAAGGGTCCAGTCGTGGGGCCTGAACTCTGGGCCTGGGCGCTGTCCCTCAGCTCTTCAGCTCAAGGCTAGCGCTCTACCACTTGAGCCATAGCGCCACTTCCGGCTTTTTTCTTTTTGCTTATGTGGTGCTGGGGAATGGAACCCAGGGCCTTATGCATGCAAGGCAAGCGCTCTACCACTGAGCCACCTTTCCAGGCCCAACCATGTATAATTTTATAACAACATGGTAATTTGGAAAAGGTTGGCTTACTGAGTGTGGCAGGTCTTCCAAATGTAGTCATTGAAGGGATGGAGGGGATTGGGAGAGATGAGGGAGAATGGTGAGAGGGTGATTGATCAAAATGCATTGCACTCATATGCTGCCATGTTGAATTGAAACTCCTTCGTACAACTACTTAAAGATAATAAGAAACAAAGATGATATATATGCAGCTCTATGCACATACATACAAATACACACATATACATTTACACAGAGATAATGCTCACGGGAATATAAAAACAATACAACTACAATAGGGGCTGCTTTGATAGCTACTTAAAATGCCAGATACATAATAGCTGATAAGTGTATATCAGCAACATGTCTCTGATTTTACCAAAAAGGTTTCAAACTCGCTGAAGTAGATACTGATTTTCAAAAATTCTGATTTTCAGTTGAAAACTCAAATTTTCTAATTTGGCAAATGCCATCATTTGTTCCCTTTGAAATGACATCTTCACTCACAGTGAGTGGCAGCCTGCACTCATGTTCTGGAAAATGTCTGCCAAATAGGTTGAACCTAAGAAACCATAATTTCTGAGTCACTGCTGTTGTCTGAGTATTTGTGTCCCTCCCCAAATTCCTATGTTGAAACTTAATTGTCACTATGGGGACAGTGGAAATGGGACCTTGGAGAGGCATTTAGATCATGAGGACATATGGTCAAAGAGTGATTGAATTTGAATTGGATTAATGTGCATGTATACATATATTTGTTTATATATTTTTTAAGATCCCCAAAGAGTTGCCTGTCCTCTCTCCACAACAAAGAGGCAGGAGAAGGGATCATGAGGGCTGGGAAGGTGGCTCAATGGTAGAGCGCTTGCCTTGCATGCATGAGGCCCTGGGTTCGATTCCTCAGCACCACAGAAGCAGAAAAAGCTGAAAGTGGTGCTGTGGCTCAAGTGGCACAGTGCTAGCCTTGAGCTGAAGAGCTGAGGGACAGCGCCCAGGCCCAGAGTTCAGGCCCCCCAACCGATCAAAAAATAAAAAATAAATAAAGGGTCATGAATGGCCCAGCAAGTGCACCTTTCCCACATACTGAATCTATGACAGCCTGGATCTTAGACTTCCCAGCCTCCAGATCTGTGAGAAATAAACTTTAATTGCTTATAACTGAAAAGTTTTATTAGCCCGCGTGGAGTAAGTCAATACTTTACGGAAAAAAAGAAATCTGGCTTCTGTAATGAAAATGATTAGTTGCACTTTGAGTTACACCGAAAGTGCTTTCTGCATATTTCTCACTCTACCAACATCAAATATTAAAAAGTTATACTCAGCAGTTGACATTAAGTAAATTGGGGGGTACTGGAGTTTTTTTGGGAGGTACTGGAGTTTTACGCTCAGGGCCTCACAGTTGCCAGACAGGGACTCTGCCCCTTGAGTCATACATGTCTCATGCTTTAGAGTTGTGGGGATACGGTCTTGTGCGTAAACCCTGGACTATTTTCCTCCTATTTGTGCTTTTGTACAACTGGGGTAAACAGCACACACCATCATATTCAGCTATTTGCTAAAATGAAGTCTACATAAATTTTGGCTTTGAATGGCAATCCTCCTGATCTTCATCTCCTAAGTAGCTGAGATTCCAGGTATGAGCCACCACACCCAGATAATACAGTTCATTTCAGTATTAGGAACAGTTTTAAGTGACCAATCACACTGCAAGAGTCAAACCTCATCCCTCTCACAAGTCCATACAAATGTTTGCATGTGGAGTCACTTAGCACTAGATTTTATTAAAGGCCTCCATAATAAAAGGCTTCCTTGCCTCCTTGTTTCCTCTCATCCACTTCCAAGCCGCAGTAGATCCTAATGATTCTACTTAAACATGTAACTAGAATGTAGCCACTTCTCCCAAATCCTCAACTACCTGGTCCAAGCCACCACCAGCTCTTGGCTAGCTGATGGCAGAATCTCTTCCCTGGTCTCTCCAAAAACACTTGTGCTGCCTTTAGAGTTGTTCTCAACCCTTTGAAAAGTTACTTCATCCTGCATTCCTCTACTGAGACCCTCCAGGGCTTCTCAGAATCAAAGTCACTCAGAACCAAAGTCACAGTCCTTACAATAGCCTTCCCCTACCCTTCTCATTCTCCTACCCTACTGTCAATCTCTCTCTGTGTCTCTGTCTCTCTGTCTCCCTGTCTCTCTCTGTCTCTCTCTGTCTCTCTCTGTCTCTCTCTGTCTCTCTGTCTCTCTCTCTCTCTCTCCCCCTGTTACTCACATGTCACAGCTTTTGCATCAGGTATCCCTCACCAGGCCCTCATCACCAATAACTTTTTTCTTCAAGACCGATCACAGTGACTAAAAGTCCAGTCTTCCCTAGCCTTCCTTTACAAGTGCTCAGCTGCCCTCACCTGGAGCACTTCTCATTTTCCTTCTCTACCCTATTTTTCTCCATTATATAGATCCCCATCTGATAAAAGATGCATTCCATTCAATGGTTTTAGAGCTTTGTGGGAACATGTACTTCTGTCTACTCTGTTACATGTAGACTGTTAAGTCCATGGTGAAATGAAGGCAGAGAAATTGATAGCATTGGCACAGTAATAAATATTGAATAGGCTTTGAAATAGCCATAGCAGTACACTATTTAGGTATTTTGAATCATTTTTCAAACAACAATATATTCTCTCATATGGAAGTGGAAAACATCATTGTCTTGATTTTTTTCCTCAAATCTGCTGTTTTGTATTAACAGCTTAAACACATGGTACAATCTTTATACTTACACTTTAATTGACATCTCTATTTAGTAGGGGAAAGTAAAACAGGGAAATAGTTTTATCTTTTCTATTGAAAAAAGAAAGGCCACAGCCTCCTACCTATTCAGGAGGCTGAGATCTGAGGATCGCAATTTGAACCCAGCCCAGGCACGAAAGTCTTTAAGAATTGACCACTAAAGAAAACAGATGTGGAGCTATGGCTCAAGTGGTAGAGCACTAGCCTCAAAAAAAAAAAAATAGCGGGGCTGGGAAGGTGGCTCAGCGGTACAGTGCATGCCTTGCAAGCATGAGGCTCTGGGTTCGATTCCTCAGCATCACATAAACAGAAAAAGCCAGAAGTGGTGCTGTGGCTCAAGTGGTAGAGTGCTAGCCTTGAGCTGGACAGCGCCCAGACCCAGAGTTTAGGCCCCATGACTGGCAAAAAAAAAAAAAAAAAAGCTCAAGAACAATGCCCAGGCCTTGAGTTCAAGCTCTAGGATCAGTACAGAAAAGAAAAAAAAGAAAAGAAAAGATAAGAAAAGAAGGAAGGAAGGAAGGACAGAGAAAGAAAGAAATGAAGGAAGGAGAGAGGGAGGGAAGAGGAAGGGAGGGAGAGAGGAAGGGAGGGAGGGAAAAAGGCAAAGGCTAAACATACTTCAAATATTTCTGTAAAGAGCAAATTCAATGGAATTGTTAGTACTATTTAGCCATTCTTCCTTAGTGGGCAATGTAATCCTCACACTGGCTTCCTGCTTGTTAGAAAAGCAAAAAATAAGACATGGACATTGGGAGGTAAATCTTGAGTAGAATTCTTTCTGCTCCAGTCAGAAGAGGATCAGAAGCAGCCACCAGTACAAGACCACAGGGTACGGGGGACTTGCTCTATACTTTGAGATAATGTCTGCAGAAAAACAGACCGAACCTGAGCAGAAGCCCTTTGAGGTCATTGGCAGCCCGCCCTCATCCTTGTCACCCTCTCAATGACCCACAACATTAGATGTGCATCCAAGAGGAAAACTCTATGCACTTCTTTACCCATAAAATACCCCCAAAACAGTGAGGTAAACAGTAAAGTAGTGGCATGATGGGCTAGAAAGAACTACAGAAATGTTTCTCTGAAGGCCTGTTTCTACCTTGAATGGGCTACACTGTGTGAATGAATCTCCCAACTTCCTTCATTTGCAAAATGGAGGGATTGAGTCATATGATTTCCATCATTAAATTCTGTTCCCTAGTCTATATTAACAAACCTAAAAAGGGTGCGACTAACTTTTAGAAAGATTTCCATCAAATGTGCATTCACATGAAAAGTTGTTGCTCAGCGGGGCGATGAGCTCATGGGGATGTGACATTCTGCACATCCTGGCATCTCTTGGGAGCTGGTGTTATTTGAGTCTCTGCCCTCTCACATGTCACTTCACCAGCCCTCCATTATCATCGCCTGAACGCAGAGTATCAACCACGCTTCTGCCATTTCCTCCTTCTATACTATCTCAGGAGCTCCAAATTGAGTATCACGTGAAGCACAATCATTTCTGTCTGTTCATGGAAAGAGAAAAGGATAAAAGCCATAATCACAGCCCCGACTTCCTCCTTTCGTCTCTACCATGTGGAAATGTACCAGCTTCCACAGAGCCCGAGCTCTGGCTCTGCGACTCTCCCAGAACCCACCTACGGGGCTTCAAGGGCAGCACCTGTGACCTTTGAGGGAAAAAAATTTAAATATCATTCACCAAAAAGAAGGCCCAATTTGATTTTTTTGCATTTGCATTATGATGGATATTAAATCTTTGCTGCACAAAGGTTTAAGTCAAATCTGTAAACTATCTCAGAAACAGAAACAATTTACAGTTTATTAATTCAATGCCAAAGATATTTCATTTTCCATGGTACTTTAAAAAAAATTAGTATTTTTTTAAAAATAAGAATTACCTTTTCTATAGGACATCATGGCTGAAGTTACACTCCATCATTCAAGCTGACCAAGAAGGCACTTCATAAAGTGTCTCTTCCTCACGAATTTTGTTTCTATTGGCTAAGGACTGTAGGAAAGTGTAAGGTACTATGTTTTGTGCACAATTCACCTCCAAGATGCTGGAAAGAATAGTTACAGCATTGGATAGCATGTGTTCAAAACTTCTGATACTCTGTGTTTATGTTACCCATTTGCCGCTTCTAAAATTTGTATTTAAAATCCCCAACTAGGGTCATAAAATATGATTGCTCTTTCATGTGAGTTTCTAAACATGGTTTGAGGACAATCAGTATACACTTTGCAGGGGAAGGGCATTTTACAAATGGGGAAACAATGGCACAGAGAAATTAAGCCACTTGTCTGAGCTCACACAGCTAGTGGGCAGCACCAGGATTTAATGGGGCAGAATGACAGCGCAGACATGCATACACCATGCCACACTGTCTTAGTCCAACAGTTCTCATGACATCTCTGAAACAGGAAGACCACAAAGACTGAATAGCCAAGTCCTCCCAGACCAAACAAATTGGTGTACCTGAGCACCAATAGTACCAGAATATGGTACTATTGGTGGTCAGGGACATCAAGACCTGGAAACAGCCCCAGTGTCTACAGACACTGGCTACACAGAATATTGCCCAATGAAAGTGGCTGCATATGCAAAAATATGGATCATCCTTAAGCATACTGGAGAGTCAGAGACACAAGGAAGAATAGGATTCCATTGAGCCTCAGTTAATGACTCTGTAAAACTAAAATGTATGTTGGTTGAGGATACAATCACAGATGATGGGGCCATAACAACAAGCAAAGGCTCAGTTAACACAAAATTTGGGGCAGTGGTCATCCCCAGGCAGAAAGGAGGGAAATGGCATGCGTGGGGCAAGGGGGTTGGGGGGGGGGTCGGCAAAACCACACAGGAGGAAGCTTCTAGGCTTTGTAGATATATCTCCTTGCCCAGGTGGCAGACATCCAGGCATTGTACTGTAGTTTTTCTTTACATGGTGCAGATATGGCTTAGACATTCTTGTATATAAAATGTATTTTACAATAACTTCTTAAAAATAAGAACCACGAAGAACTTTCAGACGAAGACATCTGCGCGTTGGCTCAAGTCTAAGGTTTATAAAAGGTCTGAGAACAAAAATGTAATCTTCTGATGCATGTAGATCACAATTATTAATGGTAAATTCTCTCCTGCCTCTCAACATAAGCCCTGAGCAATATAACTCTAATGAAGTATGAGAAACACCAAGAATCCCTGGGTTTCAGGAGATGCAGCTGCACCACATGCTCCATCCTACAGCTCCAGCGACACAAAGATCTCATTCATAAGAAGACACAGCGGGAGGGATGGGAAGTGGGGGGGGTTAGAGAGGGGGGAGATCACATACCTTTTAGGTTGGTGTCTTAAAATGGTAATATATACATATATACACAAAATATTGTATATATATATATGTACAGAGTAGATTCAATAACTAATCATCATTATTATTGGCTAACAGTGAAGAGTCACTTCAGGAAGTTTAGCCATCAGGTCATTTAAAACAGTGGTGCTTTCCATCATTTAGTTTAGTTTAGTTTTAGTGGTATGGGAGTTTGAACTCAGGGCCTCACACCTACTAGACAAGTGCTCTACCACTAGCCGTGCTTCAAAATCTCTTTTTGCTTCAATTTGTTTTCCAGATAGTCTCCAGCTCTTGCCTGAATTGGCCTCAAGCTGCAATCCTTCAGCCTCTACCGCCTTCGTAGTTGGGAGTACAGGTGTGCACCACCACTACTGACTAACTTTTCGAATTTTAATGTGGACATCAGGTTGTGTAGCTTTCCTGAATCAGGAAAACTAATGGAAAGAAAGATCTGGATTCACAACCACTGTGGAACTTGGCTCTGGTCATGACACATTTAATAGTAGAATCTGGGAATCATTACATTTTAAGTTTTCAAATGTCAGAGACTGCTGTTTACTTAACCTTCCACCTGCCTCCAGTCTCTCTTGTCCTCACATTTTCTGGGATTTGATTGTCCTCAAGTTTCTTCTCCAACTGAGGCTTCTCTTGGGATCATTCAATTATCCTGAGCCAGAGCCTCAATACTTGTTGCTATTAGCCTGAGGGAGAATTGGACAGGAAATCTATTCCCCCACCAAGACCTTAAACTTCCAGCCTATTTTTCAACTCCATCCTCATTTGCTTTCTTCGCTGCCAGTACAGCAAGCAAGCGTTGGGTTCTAACAAAGGCTCTGAAACAAGACATATACATGTCCAAATCTTTGTGTGCCGCAGGGCAACAGTGTGGCCTTTGCTTAGTATTTCTGAGTCTCTATTTCCTCATCAGTAAAGTGGGCATAGTGTTGATTTCATAACAGCCTTATTGTTAAGACAGCCAAATATAATGCATGAGAAAGTATTTGGCATTGTACCAGCATATTGTAATATTCAACCCTATGTTAACCTTCCATACTCATAAAATAAAGCAAAATAAAATGAACCGAGGACTACAAAATACTCTTTGAATGTGTAAGGAAGGAAATAGCTAAACAAATATTTAATATGAAATATTGAGAGCTTAAACATCAAATTTAAGAAACAGAAACATGCCTAATGGTGTCATTATTATTTAACATTGATCTTGTTTTTATAATTCAACATGGTTGAACATGATTCTCAGAGAGAATTAGTTTCTCTGTCTCCTGGGCACCCACTACATTTTTTTCATGTATTTGTCCCCATACATTCACTAAGTATATATATATATATATATATATATATATCCTCTCTTTGCCTTACCCACATTGTTTGTAACATTTGATTTCCAGAACTCGGTATTATGTCAGATGCATAGTCAAAGCCTGCTAACAAACAGAAAATGATCTTAAAATTGACTTTCCATGCTTTCCTTTAGAAGCAAAGCCAATCACATTTTTGCTCAGAGTCACAGAATGATAATTTTTGAATACTGAAGTATTTTCCACTCTTGGTAACTCAGCATTGTTGTTTTAAATCCTTTTGTCTCCATCTATCATTAAGACCAGACCCCCAGAAATGGAAGAGTTCCATCTCTAATACAGGAGGCTTTGCATTAATTTGAGCTTCACATTTAACTTTTTATCCGTGTGAATAGAAAGCCTTGAAGGAACAAGAGCTTGGAGGAACACGGAGCAGATCATGAAAGGGACACTGAAGGGACGTGCCTGCCTTCCCAGCAGAGGAAAGCCTTCGTAGTGCTGGCACTGGCTCCGCTTCTCCAAGCTGCACATCTTAAAATATAATGCTATCAGTGCATGGAAGGAAATTAAGCCCTGGAGAGTGTTTCTATTACCATAGAAACTGCACCAATCCCCACTTCCTCTTCCCTTTGGACATGTGCTTCACCTCATCTTACAGTTTCACGCTAACTAAATTTACAAGAGACATATGCACCTTGTTAGTGTCTTATAAGTGGTTAGCAAGGAAAGATGGCAACATATTAGGTACTCGAGTTCTGGAACCAAATTGCCTAGGCATGGACCATTCCCTGTGCTGTCACACAACTCAGACTTTTTATTTGGTCCTTTAATACAAGCTAAGCTTCCCCCTCACTCCCACTTGTAGAGTTTCAGTCTTGGGATTTTTATACATGGAACTTCCTTAGATTAGCAACAAACAGACAGAAAAAGATCTAGAAATGTCAGCTGTATTCATCATTGGGACCAGGAAATACACTGAAGTCAGGGGCATCTGGCCCCTGGCCACAATGTGTTTCATGAATGCTGATTGAAAACTCTGATGCTGTCAATATAAGCATTCTGTGGAAGCCAAGTGAGCCATTAGTATTTGGTAATTAGCTTGGCAAACAGGATTCAATAACACAAAACTTAGTTGGTTCATTGATTCTTCCTCATGGGCCAGCCATCAAGATGTCACTCTCTGAAGCTTTGTGAAAACTGGAATCTTGCTCATTGCAATGGAAACTGACTTGTGTGCACCAAACCCCATTTACTCTTGTTTCCTGGATTCACACCTAACCTCCTCTTCCTTTGCAGTCAGCTGGTCATGTGACTAAACATCAAGCAGTATAACTTCAAGCTATTTTTATCCTTCCTTGCGTGGGCCACAATCTTGTGTCCCTTACCCCTGGCAGCCAAAATTCTATATGCACCACAGAGCTGAAGCCACATAAAGACATCAGGACCACCAGGGAAGAAATCTGGGGCTTCCCATATCTGCTAGGATGAGATATTGTTATGATTTGCACATAAAATATCCCCCAGAGGTTTATGAACATAAGCCAGTTTTCAACAGATGATGGGATTTGGGGAGAATCTGGGAACAAGGAGCTGGGATTTACCTGAAAAAAGGAGGGCAATGGAGGCACGTCCTTGGGGCTGAATCTCATCTCCTACCATGCCTCCCTGTAATAATGGATTGAAACCTCTGAAAATATGAGTTGTAATATGCCTTCGCTCCCTTAAGTTACTCAATGTGAAGTATTTTTGTCACTGTGACAAAAACTAACACAAGCACCCATTCAGCCACATGCTCACTGTGAACATTTATTATGTTTGAGCCATTACAAGTTTTAAAGGTTGTTACAGGTTCTAGAATCACCTTACATGTCCGGACTAACATGAACTTAGCATTCCTCTAACAATACCCTGAGTATAGCAGGGACTTAGGGAAATGCTGGATTTTACTAGAAACACAGTAAAGATCACCATTACCATGCAGATGACCAACTCTTTGCAAAAGAGTTTAGTTGTCTGGAACATGAGAGCGCCACTAGAAGGGTGAAAATGTAAATGATCTTCCCCAGGTTCACTCTGCCTCTGGTCTCATCAGTCAGACTATCCATATTCAGAAGTTATCATCTGAAGTTACTTAATTCAGAGACCACAGAGAGCCACATTTGATGTGGGTAAGGCATAATTACACTCAGAGAAGATTGTGAATAGACCATTGCCAACCTGTATTTAAGGAGAATGGAAGATTGAGACTGCAGAGGTTGGGAAAGATCTTAAGTTTACCCAAAACAAAAACAAACCCAAAAAACCCTAAATTAAAAAAAAAAAGCTGGCAGAGCAGAACAGCCTGAGAGCCTGTATTGTCTAGGATGTGAGCCCCACAGTTAAAAAACTGAAAATAGTAACAAGGACACTGTAGCAGAGATTGCTGAGATGACTTTCCAAATGCCTTCTTCTTCCCCATCCCTACCCCTCCTCCCCACCCCCACCCCCACCCCCCACACACAGAGTTTCTCTCTTGGACTCTGACCTGCACAAAGCAATTATATGGGGGTAGAGTGACACCTCTGCTATACTCTGCCACCCCCCATTACTCCAGTAGGAGGTAGCATTGCTCAGCTTCTGGAATCTGTGTTGCTAGGACTCTAAATGAACAGGAAGAGTTGGTTAAAAAGACTTAATCTTCAGAAAATTCTTTCTATCCTCAAGTGCCAAGAATCTCCCAATTAGTCTAAGTTTTCCTGCACTCTTCAGGCCTCAAACTTTTATAACACAATGACAAAATCCTAATGCCAGAATAAACTTCTGGATACATACACGTCCAGCTCCATGGTTTAAAGATGAATAGACTCACAGAAGTAAAAGGACTCAAATATGTATTTTACTACTTGGTAGAAAATTGCTAGGTTATCTGAATCAGACACAAAAAGCAATCAAGAAGAGAGATGATGTCAGAATGAGGTATTTAAATATCATTTCTGGAAAACAGGACTAAATTTTTTCATTGGAAAACCACTTAGGTAAAAAAATGACCAGCTGCACACTGATAGCTCACACCTATAACTTTAGCTACTCTGGAGGCTGAGACATGAGGTTCACCATTTGAAGCCAGCCCTGGCAGAAAAGTCTATGAGACTCTTATCTCCAATTAATTACAGAAAAAGCCAGAAGTGGTGTTATAGCTCAAGCATGGTAGAGTTCTAGTCTTGAGCAAAAGTTGCTGTGGGACAGCATCCAGATCCAGAGTTCAAGGATTAGAGGCAAAGCTATGTCAGAGAAGCAGTTTTGATAAACAAGAGATACTCTTCTCTGCTTACAAAAAGGTGTAGTGACTTGAGGTGAAGGAAGATTTAAGTTAGACCAACATGAAAAGGTTTGTTTTTTTTTTATAACAAAACACTTGGAAAGTAGACAAGAATTTGTAAAACCAATATAATCAGAGCCACTAGTGCAAGACTATAGAATGTGAAAGTGGCTATTAGGAAAAAATAATAAAAAGTAACATGTGAAAACCAAAACAGCAACGAAAACGGGTTAGCTGGATGCCAGTGGCCTATATGAATAATACTAGCTACTCAAGAGGCTGAGTCCTGGAGGATCAAAGCCAGCCTTTGCAGAAAAGTCTTCAAGATGCTCATCTCCAATTAACCAGTTAAAAGCTAGAATGAAGATGTGGCTCAAGTGGTACAACACCAGCCCTGAGCAATAAATCTGAGTGAAAGCATGAGTCCCTGAGTTCAAGTCCTGACACTGGCAAAACAAGACAACAAAAGGCTAAGCAAAAAGTTATGTTTAACACACCAAATATTCAATTAAAAAATATTGGCAGGCCTTTTGCATCCTTTTTCTGTACTTGACTTTGAAATATGGCATATGTGTTGTATTTGTTACATGTCTCAATACCAATATTTAAAGGCTCAGTGACCAGATACTAGTGCTAGTGACTGCTAGACAAGTCGGTGCAGAAGTGAACAGCGAGACTGAATAGAACCTTGTAGAATCTTCAGGACATGCAGCACAGACATTTAGGCTCACGCAGAGAACTCTGAAGAAATGGTTTCTAAAAAATAAAACTCATAAAGGGCTTATACACATATTAGTTAAAAAGAGCTTCCCATTTTCAAAATTGTGTCCTTTTAAGCTTTGCCTTCCCATCTCAGATCAACTCCAAGGACTTGTTCTTAGGCAATAAATTAAAGAGACAGGTAAGGCCAATGCCAGGGAGGAAGGTTTGATGGTGGAATCTGGCCTGTTCTGGGGGTGAGGGTCTGGGGTCAGAGAGAGAGGCCTCAGGCTCAATGACTTAGTACAACTATAGAAGTAATCAACAATCCTGCCAGAAACAAAGGCCTATTTTTCCCCGAGTGCTAAAACCACCGGTGGCAATTTTCATGACCCACTCTTCGTTTTTTGTAGGAATTGGTAGGAGAGGCAGGCTATAATCACAGCATGTTAACTCAGGACAAGAAGAGCACTCCAGGGAGATTGTTCTTTCTTGGCAAAAGCAACCAAAAGAGAAACACCCAGCTTTCAGGATTCGGAGTCACTTTTAGGTGCTCAGGAAAGGACAGCAGCTACTAAACACAGCACCAATATAGAGGACCAAGTCAAGTCCAACCAGGGCACCAACAAAAAGCAGGTTGATAGGAGCTCTCCAGCCCCTGGATCCCTAGGCCCTGCCTCCATTTCCCACAATCCAGCTGAGCATTCCTCCTGGGTGTGGCTGACTCGCACTTTGCTGGCTCCTGCAGCCTTTGAATTCGTTATAATGGTGGAACAAAGTTTGTTCCATTCCTGAGTAAACATGCTTCAGGGGCTGCTGCTTCCATCTCCACCCAGCCCCACAATCTTGGCAGTGACTTCTGAGGGTGAGGCTTCCTCACTAAACTGAGCAGTGCTTTGTGTAGACGTTGATTGGGCCAAGTGTTCCCTTCGGTGCTGCATTCTCTTTCTGTGGACAATCTGTAATAAGCACATTTGTCGTTCTGAGTCTCAGTGATGGGAATTCGTGGAGCACTGACTATAGTCCCCACTGATTGTCTGCATAACTCATTTAGTACCTTGCCTCATAAAATAGTGATTCCAAACTTTATCCTTAAAGTACTTTATACACTATATTAGTTGGCTAGGGCAGCCATAACAAAAAATCACAAACTGAGAGGCTTAAACAATGGGAATATGGTTTCTCACGGTTCTAGGGGCTGGAAATACAATGTAAAGGTGTTTGATGCTAGATTACCTTTCTCTGAGGGTTGAGAGGGAGAAGCTATTCCATGCTTTTCTTCCCGTTTCTGGTGGTTTTCTGTGTTCATGCTTGGAGATATATCACTCCTGTCTACCTTCATTCTGATATGATATTCTTTTGTGTATGTCTACAAAGACACTACTCAGTCTAAATTAGAACCCATCCTAATGATTCCATTCTAGATCAAATCCTTCTGTAATAAGAAAGTAGAGAACCAAAGCTGGCCTTCAACTTTTGAATTCAAGAGGCCCCAAATTGACTCTTTAACATGTACATTGAAGTATTTAATCTTTCCAATAGCTCTCTGAAGCTGATACTTCCAGGCCCAGCACCTGAGACACATGACTTGCCAACTTCATCAGGCCTGGCAAGTGGTATAGCATCTCGCATCTTCTTGTTCCAACATCTGAAGGTGAGTCCAGTGGTGCAGCTCTGTAAGATTGAGGTTGCTGTTACTATCTCACACTTACCACTTGAGAAAATAAAAAACACTGGTCATGAAATTAAACCATGTTATCTTGCTTGTTACTGGCAGAAGTGTCATTTGAACCCACTGCCATTTAGTCCTAGCGTCCAAGCTGTTAACCACTAAAGCTATATGACCTCTAAGATAAAAATAAGTCCTTCTGAGATCCAGGAAAAGTTGCTGGCCATTCCATACTTTTCAGAGGATGTGTAATTTTTTGGTGGTTTTGCTAATATACTGCCTTAGCCCTTGGGAGGGAGGAAAGTTAATTATTCCAATGGACAGCACATATTGGGAAAGAACAAAGGCCTTGCAGGAGGAGGTTATACGTGCTTGAGTCCTGCACTTGAGCACTGCCTGCGACCCCCTCATGTTCTGCAGTAGAACTAGAGAGAGGAGAAACAGGTGCCAGACTGATGAAGGCAATTTTGGTTAAATTTTTTTAAAAAGGTCCAAAACATGGATGGAAGAGTTGGTGGTGGTGGTGATGGTGGTGGTATTTGTTTTTGATTTTGGGTTTTTCTTTTTAGTAGAGCAAAGATAGTGTGCAGATAGGGAGGGAGGGTGAACAAATACAATCATGCTATCCATTATGTACTATGTGGAAAATTAATTATGCAAGTTATGCACAGAGACAGGAGCGGGGAAGAGCAGGAAGGAGTGACATTGTCCAAAAGAAGTAATGTACTAGTTACTATTATATTGGAATACATTGTGAGATAGAAAGAAGCCACATTTTGAGAGGTTGAATTGGGAGTCTTTATTAGAAAGCTGGCAACTGCAGGCAGACACATGTCCCCAAACTCTTGCAGCCTCAAGTACACTTACTAAGGTTAAGAAGCTGAGCCATGAGAGTAAGAGAGGAAAGAAAGAGCAGAAAAACAACCCAACAAACCAGACCAACTCCAATGGAGAGACATGGTGACTTGAGAAGTCAAGAGACAGGAGGCATGGGGCGCAATGGTGGCTGAGCTGGCCTAAGTAGGATCCTGGTCAGGGAGCAGGGTCACAGGGAGCTTGGGAATTTATGGCATAGGACTGGCAAGTCTGGTTGTCTGAGTCCCCTCCCCTGGCCCTAGGAATTCAGGCATGCCCATCACCTGGGTGTGGGACTTCACCTTCACCCATCATGTTGCCAAGATGGTACCAGTCAGACCCAGTGTCCTTATTTCATTACCTGACTAATAAAATAGTAATCTCTCTGTATACATAACAATAAAATCATGTTTTTTTAAAAACCTAAGAGTGAGGGGGAGGGGGAGGCTGGGAAGGGATGTGAAGGGTAAACAAAGGAGGAGGCTGCAATGCTTGGTAAGAAATGTACGCATTATCCTGCCCATGCAATTGTAACCCCTCTGTACAGTATGTTCACAAATAAAATTAAATTAAATTTAAAAAAAACCTAAGAGTGAAAGCCTTTCAAAGAAGGAGGGAAAGAACTAAAAAAGGTGTCTTACTTTCCCTGAGAATATGGGACATTTCTGCTTCTGATCAGTTGAGCTGCTCTTGTTTTGAGCCATAAGGCAATGATTCCCATTCTTTCAAATGTAGAGACAGAAATTGGGAGCTGAGGGTTGTTTTATTAAGAGTTGGGGTCCAGGGCTGGGAAGGTGGCTCAGTGGTAGAGCACTTGCCTTGCATGCCAGAGGCCCTGGGTTCAATTCCTTAGCACCACATAAGCAAAAAAAAAAAAAAAAAGCCAGAAGTGGTGCTGTGGCTCAAGTGGTAGAGCGCTAGCCTTAAGCTGAGGAGCTGAGGGACAGCACCCAGGCCCAGAGTTCAGGCCCCACAACCAGACCCAAAATATTAAAAAATTAAAAAAAAAAGAGTTGGGGTCCATACTTAACTTTCTTAGGATTGATTAGCTGCTCAATTCCTCCTTGAAATCTGAGGGAAATCCATTGAATAGTTACCACTCCAAGCCTAGCCACCCAATTCTGCTAACCAGGTGGATAGTTGCTGGTTAAGCAAATTGCAGCTCTGTTCTCATACATTTATTCTGGATCTTGTACACTCTTAAAAGAAACATTGCTACTTTTTAGTTCATTGACCTAAAAGATCTTCCCTACCTGCCCAATTCAATAAAGTTTCCTTTATTCCCTTCTTACGAATTGTGTCATACTCCAAAGAGCTCTTTTCTAAAATTAGTTTTGCTACCCTTAATAGTGATTTCCTGTTTCATTTGCTTCTCTACTCCAAACACCTAGCAATATTAATAATGAAGGAATAATTGTGTGTAAATATTTTTCCCATTTTTTCCACATAGTAACTGGCTATCTACATAGTGCTCTGAATGTTTGCTTGCTTGTTTATCCAGGTATCGTGAAGATTATGAACATTTAGTACAACAGGAGACAGGAGACAGGACTCTTTCATTGACATAAAGAATGAAAGTAGTTCTCCACCCATGCATGCATGCCCTAATCCCAGGAAGCAGCCATCACCCAGCGTGAATTAAATCTGCTGTGCGTGACATGTCTGGTATGCGATAGACCTCTCTCTTTTTTTCTGTTTTTATTCTAAATGACCCACACTGTAACCACTGTCTCTTAGCATTCAGAATCCAGCTAAATTTTGAAGCATCTGTTTAACTTTACAGCTTGCTTTTACCTCACTGTCACAGTAAACACAGGCACCATACACATGTTAGGCACTCCATGTAGGGAGGGAATGTGAAGGAAAATTAAGATATACTAAAAATATGTTAGGAAGAATTAAGCTTTCTTTCACTTATTTATTTTTGTGCTAGAGATAAACCCAGGGCTTAAAGCATGTCCAGCCAAAAAGAGAATAAGTTCTAATGTTCTATAGTATAGGGAATGATTGTAGTTCACATATATAATTTAAATAGAACTAAGAGAGAAGAGTTCAAAGGTTTCTAACCCAAAGAAACGTTCAAGGAGGTGGCAGCATGAATGACCCTGATTTGAGCATTATACATTGTATAGCTTGCCTAGGATTCATTGTAAAGTTCTCTCCTAGGGCTCAGGAAATCTAGGGTAGATAGAATCTCAGTTGCTCAAAACCTACTTGCACCTGCAACTTAAAGATCTTTATAGCAGCCTGTCTGGGGTTTTATACCTCTGGGCAATGTTAGACATGGGGCTAATGCTTTGATGGACATCCTATTTTTAGGGGGAACTGGAACACAGTCAACACGTCATACTCCCTATCCATCACAGAACACTTCATTGTCAGCACATTCTACATGTGTTCTTGAGAACTACAGGCGAAAAGAACTAGGTAACCTGGAGGGTTGTCAATGAGAGAAAGGAATGGCCATTGGCCTGCTGGTGGAAATTTTTTTTTAAATAAGAATACTGTTAAAAGGTAACTAGATTGTGAGAAACAGAGAAGCCACATTCTGAGAGGCCGAATTGGGAGTCTTTATTGGAAAGCCATCAGTTGCAAACAACTCCTGTCACAAAGACCTGTAGCCTCTCGAATATACTTAACACTGCCAGAAAACTAAGCTATCAAAACAGGAGAGAAAAGAAAGAGCAGAAAACAATACCAACAAGCCAGATCAACTCCAACAGAGAACTGAAGTGGGTCATCATGGTGACTGGAGGAGATCCAGGAGACAGGGGACACAGGAGCCACAACACATGGGCATGCCATCCCGGCACCTGATCTGGTCTGGGCCTAAATAGTGTCAGGGGCAGGGGGCAAGGTCATGGGAAATGAGAATCTCCCAAGTTCAAGACACAGGATTGACAGGTCTAGTAGCATTGTCTAAGTCCCTGCCCCTGCCTCTCAGAATTCAGGCAAGCCCATCACATGGGAGGTGGGGGTTTACCTTCCTCCATCAGGAAGACAAGATGGCACCAGTTAAACTCAATTCCCTATCTACCATGTGGCCAAGATGGCGCCAGCTAGACCCAGAATCCCCACTTCAATACTGGTTCTAAGTAATACCATTTTGGATCTTAATAAAAGTTAATAGAAGATGGGGACTTTCTGAAAATTCTAGAGGTGATAGAGGACATTCTTCAGATTGTAAATGTGTCCTGAGTTGTTGAGCTCCAAGAAAGACTTGCTTCTCCTAGAAATCAGACCCTGATGGCCCAATTGTTTACTCTGTCTATGTATAACACTTTTGTTAAGGCTTGTTGCCCACCCCAAGCATGTGGTTTTTGTCTTTAAAAGTATTGTGCAAGCTCTATATTGGGGTGCAGGCCTTTGAGACAGGAGTCCACCTGCAGTCACCAGCTCTCCAACAAAGACTCCCAATTTGAAGGGATGGTAGGGGAAAAACAAAGGAGGAGGCAACAATGCTGGATTAGAAATGTACTCATTACCTTGCTCATATAACTGTAACCCCTCTGTATGGTATTTTCACAATAAAAAAAAATTTTTAAAAATCAAAATTCTAAAAAAAAAAAAAGACTCCCAATTCAACCTCTCAAGATATGGCTTCTCTGTTTCTCACCAATCAAGTTCCCATACAATATTTTCTTTTTGAATATAAGGTTATGAAGATGGTAGATCAGAAGCTTCTTCCATGCAACTCTATTGAGGAGAAGAGTCACTGTAACAAAGGACAGGATTACATTCCAAAGAGGAAAAGGAAGAGCACAGGGAATCAAGACGAAGGTGACAGGAGAAACAGAAAGGCAATGAAGAAAAGAGTAAGAAGCAGTCCACAGCTCCAGCCCTGTCTCCATCATAGAATTCGGAAGAGTTGAAGCAGAAACTACAAGATAAGCCAGGCAGTCCTGGTGACAAGGAAACCATTGGAAGTCCTAGCTTCAGGATAAGCCCACAGACATGACAAGTTTTAAATCCAGTGACAGGATGTGTATGCAGTGACCCTGTATGGCAGGCCAACACTAAGGAAGAAAACGATTCACTCACTCCTCATTATTGTGGGGTGAGATTGTCCATTGTTAGTGACTGAACCACCTTGAGGACCTGAAGATAGATAGATAGATAGATAGATAGATAGATAGATAGATAGATAGATAGATAGATAGATAGAATTCAGCTGTAAAGAAGAACAAGATTGTATCATTTTCAAGAACTGGAAATCACTATGTTGAAGTTGAAATAAGGATACTAAGTCTAACTGGTGCCATCTTTATAATGCGGTGGATGATAGGGAATTGGGTTTAACTGGCACCATCTTGTTTTCTGGGTGATTGAAGACAAGTCCCCCCCCCAGGTGATGGGCATGCCTGAATTCCTAGAGGTAGGGTTGGGGACTCAGAAAATAGGTGATTGGACCTGCCAGTCCTGTGCCATGAACTCGTGAGACTTTTGAGCTCCCTGAGACCTACTTCCTGATCAGGACCCTATGAAGGCTCCAACCAGCTCAGGCGCCATTGCAGGCCAGCCTCAGTGTCTCCTGGCTCTCCTCTGGTCACCCTGGTATCCCACTTTGTCTGTCCATTGGAGTTGACCTGGTTTGTTGGGGTTGTTTTTCTGCGCTTTCTTGTCTTTCCTACTGTCATGGCTCAGTTTCCTAACTGTATTAAGTGTAGTTGAGGTTGCAAGAGTTTGGGGACACCTGTCCACCTGCAGTTGCTAGCTTTCTAATAAAGACTCCCATTTGACCTCTCAAAATGTGGCTTCAACATATCTCATAATTGAGATCTCATATACAAAGTGAAATAAGCCAGCCTTAGAAAGATAAATATTGAGCCAGGCGCTGTTGGCTCATGCCTGTAATACTAGCTACTCAGATCTGAGGATTCCAGTCCAAAGCCAGCCCAGTCAGGAAAAGTTCTCCAATTAACCATCAGACAACTGGAAGTGGTGCTGTGGCTTAAGAGACAGAGCACTAGCCTTGAGCTGAAGAGCTCAGGGACAGTGCCCAGGCCCAGAGTTCAAGCCCCATGACCAACAACAACAGAAAGAAAGAAAGAGAGAGAGAGAGAGAAAGAGAGAGAGAGGCAGGGAGGGAGGGAGGGAGGATGGAAGGAAGGAAGGAAGGAAGGAAGGAAGGAAAGAAGGAAGGAAGGAAGAAAAATATTGCCTGTTGACGCTCACATGAAGTATCTATGTTTTAAAATAGGCATGAACATGGAAGGGGAACTATTGGGGATGAGCTTGACTTCAGGTTTCTCCAATATTCTGTAGCTTTTCATTGATCTTCAAAGTCCTTCTTACCACTCCATTCCAAAACTACATTTTGAGATTTGGCTGTCTCTTCCAGGTACCAACATCTGGATTAGCTATCAATTGCAGAGAAAAATCTTAACTTGGGAGTGTAATGTCTGTAGAGAGCAGGCTGTGTCCCTCCCTGAGTAACTCCATTTTCTTTTTTTTTAATTGTGAAAATACTGTATAGAGGGGTTACAATTACATGGGCAAGATAATGAGTACATTTCTTATCAAGCATTGTAGCCTTCTCCTTGGTTTCCCCTCCCCATCTTTTCCCATCCTCTCTCCCCGCCCCCCACCAAAGTTGTAAAGTTTGTTTTCGACATGAGTAACTCCATTTTCTATTGATCAGCACACGATTTTGCATCTGTCTGTATAGAGAAAACAACCACCATCTGCACAGTACAACCATGATAAATGATTTCTTTATGCTAATAAAAATCACTACCTACAAATTAAATCAAGGACACATAGACACAGGGACTGATTAGGCTATATCAGAGACACCAGCATGTAAGTTCATCAAACTCCAGACCAGTGAGTGAGTGATGCAATCTCATTACATAAAGAAAGAAACACTTAAGTCTGTGACATTGCACACAAGCCTGTCACCTTGCCACTGATCACTCCATGGCCTTTTTCCAGGAGATCACCAGATCATGAACTTCAACTGTTCCTAGACTTAGCAAGATTTTATTCCCCTGCCATTGACATTATCCTCTTCATTCTGGTCTCACCTTCACCTTGATAGCTCTGCATTTATTTCTTAACCCCTAACCCTGACCACCTGCAATCACTCAGTTGTATTTGTAACTGGCTTAGTGTTTCCTCTTTGCTTTGCCTTTTGGTTTTTTACCTTGCCTCTTAAAATTCTATTGTTCTTTGTGCTTTTCCAACTTTCTGTGACCTAATGTAACTGTGTGAAGTGTGATGTGTGATATGAATGTTACAATAATTACATGTCAAGATATCAGTTATTAAGATTTAAATGGAAGGAGTGAAGAAGGGGGTGAATATGATCAAAGTACCTCATATGCATGTATCAAAATAGAATAATGAAAGCCATTAAAATTGTTTTCAAAGGAGAGAAGGGGAATAAGAAAGCAATAGAGGATATGAATTTGATCAAAGTACACTTTATGCATGTATGGAAATATCACAATGAAACCCGTTTGTATACTTAGTATACTAATAAAAAGAGAGAAAGATGATAATGGTTATAAAAAATTTGAAATAAAAGAAAAAAGATTGGAATGGAATTTTTTAAAAAAATATGATAGCTGTAGCCAGGAGTTCAAATGCTGTAAGCTATGGCCCTATTGACAGGCAATAAATTATGACACTGTGGGAAGACACAAATCTGTTAGCCAATATGAAATGGCTTGTGCACAACAGTGTCTTAAAACAATTGTGGGATAATAAGAAATATATATTTGGTCTTTATCCTTGGTTCCTGGTACACAGCACATGTGAAATTTCTGCAGGTTCTTTTGTATGTTAACAAGATGACTGGTAGGTAGATGCTTCAAGTAGGTTCAGGATATTGGTTGGACACTAGAAAGTCACAGCTTGACTTAGCCTTGTTGATTGATTCTCAAATTCCCCCCCCCGGCCCATCCCTCACCCCCTCTGGCTGTCTAGTTGGTTCTGGTTGAGGAAGAAGATCTCAGTTTACCACTTGGGCCTCCCCAGGTGGCCACTTGGGCATGGTAGTTTTCCCCATTGCAAATGCCTTAAGAACACAAGCAGAAGTTGTAATATGTTTAGGTTTTTTGTTTTGGGGTTTTTGTTTGTTTGTTTGTTTGAAGTTTTTTGGTCAGGGGGCTTGAACTCTGGGCCTGGGCGCTGTCCCTGAGCTCTTCAGCTCAAGGCTAGGACTCTTACCACTTGAGCCACAGCGCCACTTCTGGTTTTCTGGTGGTTAATTGGAGATAAGAGTCTCGTGGACTTTCCTTGATTGGGCTGGCTTTGGATTGCAATCCTCAGATCTCAGCCTTCTGAGTAGCTAGGATTACAGTGTGAGCCACCGGTGCCTAGCTGTAATATGTTTTATACCCTAGCCTTGTATGTCACTGACTACATTACAAATCAGCCCTACTGATTATAGAAGGGAATTTCACAAGCACATGAATACCAAGAAGGGGCCTGCCAACCTGTGGTGCTCAAATATTTTTCTCAAATAAATGAATGAATTGTTGACTGAACTAAAAGCCCTCTGTACTCAGTCCATTTGGATCTTTTATTTGTTTTTAGTGGTACTGGGGTTTGACTTGGGGCTTGGTACTTGCTAGCCAGCTTCTCTATCATTAGAGCTGTGCCCTAGCACTTTTTGTTCTAACCTTCAAATCTCCACAACTCTCCCCCAGCAATGCCATTCCACATATACAACATTCAACTCAATGAACAGAGACACATTTTGTAGGATATGCTTTTACATAGTTTGACAAAATACCAGCTGGAGATAATAACCATGTCTAACTGCATGTTTCAGTAAATTCAATAAGGCCAACTTTTACTCTGGCCTTGAGACACATCACTAAAGCTTCGGTTGAACCTCTATTGAAGCCATGAGATTATAATTAGGAGCTGAGCTAGATGAAAATCCTTAACACTGGGAACGTTTGTTCAGAGAAATAACCAAGTGTCTAGAGCTCACTAAGGAGCTACAAGTTTCCATACCTTAATTCAAGTTCACCTGAAGAACTCCTGAATTGGAGGAGGAGCTGAGTAGGAGGATGGGCAGAGTTTCCATGTTTGTGCATATAGCTCAGACTTTCTGATGTCCTTGGTGCCAGACTTTGTTCTAGGCATGACTCTACCCTTATATCTCTGGGTTTTATCCAACTATCATCATTTCAACAAAGCCTAGCCTGATCGTATTTAAAATTGTACACTTTTTAGACCCCTTACTCCACTCTATATTTTCTTATATCAGAGCATGTGTTGCTTACTAATATGCTATAGTTTTGCTCTTCATAGTCTTTTATTTGTTGACTTTCTCCATCTCCCCCAGTCCCCAACCCCCACTGCATGCTCGAATTTCAGCTCCATAGTACAGGATTCTTAATCTGTCTTGCCCACTGATACAGTGTCTGGTTCATAAGAGATACTGAACTGTTAGTATTGTTCAGAAATTACATAAAGCACTAGAGATATGAGTGAGCAGAATAGTTGAATTTAATATGTCTTGTACAAACTTTCCTGCAAGCTCCCCAAGTCTCATGAATATTGGTGGACATACTGTCCTGTGTGTATAGATCGCTCCTTTGGTTGATCCAGTGATAATACTATTCCAATGTCCTCATCTTCCATTGGTTTTCAAAAGCCCTCACCAGCCTTTGGATTCTTTCCAGGACACCCTAGGTGACTTTGCTTAAGAACCTAGATCTTAGAGTCAAGCCAGGCTTCAATTTCACACTTGCTTTGGTAGAAATAAAGTTTGCCTTTCAAATGTAAATGCTCCAGAGCCTTACCCACTGTTCCTGAACTCTGTCTGGCAAGTACCACCGGGCTGAGGGAAGAAAACATGTTTGTTTTTATTCTCAAATTGGTCAAACAGGGTCACACTTTTGTCAAAAAAAAAAGTTAAGATGACCATCACTGCCCTTTCCAAACTATGAAAAAGACAAAAGCTCATTACTTCCCAAAAGTCACATAAAAGTAAGAACATTCCATTGAAAGCTTAATCAAAACCAGAACATACCAAACAGCAAGCATAACACGAGAATGACTGGAATTAAACAAGGAGCAGAAAAAGGCAAATGAAAGATTCTTAATGAATGCAATCAACAAGAAAGTTAAAGGACTGTCTAGTTAAAATAGCTAGCCATGAAAATAACTGACTTAATATCGACAACCTTTCAACAGAAATCATGGCATTGGTGTATGTGACACAGAGTAAACAGAAGGAATTATTTTTTCCAAAGAAAAAACAAATTGGGAACAAACAGCATTACATGTCAAGAGTAACTGAGCAAAAAATAAAAAGCAGCAGAAGAAATGTAGATGGAATGTGAATAAACTGGTTGAAGCTAGCAATTAAGCATTGCCGCAGGAATTTACAGGAGTGTTTTGAGGAGAAGGGCTGGAGTGAGGAGGGACATATACACACAAATAAAGCTTTGTAGCTTTGAATTCTTTTCTGAAGAAAAGCCAGTAGTAGGTCTTGCAAAATAGGAATTGTCAAACTTCAACCTCATGTGCTGAGCTGCACAATAAAGCAGCCATAAGTCACAAAAGCTATTGAAAATCAAAATAAATAAATTTAAATTAAACAAAATGAGAAACTCACTTCCTCAGTCATATTAGCCCCTTTTCAGGATGGCACAATGTATAAACAGAAAGTTCTAGAAAATAGCTCAGCTACAACCTTGACAATTAGAAAACCTAATCTTCATGAGTATCTACAACAGCTTGAGCTTTGATCCTCTTTCCTCTAAAGACAGAAAGACTCACAATGGTAAAGTTGGCCATGACCTTAGCAACTAAGATTAAAATTCTTAACACTTTTAATAGTTCCCTGGTGGGGAACATTTATAAAAACATATATAAAACATATAGTAAGCATGCTATTTATAAAACATATAGTAACAAAACATTTAGTATTTATAAAACATATAGTAGTAATGCTAAAGCAGATAAAACACTGTCCAAAAACCTTCAGACAGACATGAGCTGAGCACTTGTAGTTCTGTTGTATGGGAATTCAGTCATGAGAAAACAAAGAAGCCCGATTTTGAGAGGTCAAATTGGGAGTCTTTATTAGAAAGCAGGCAATTGCAGGTGGACTCCTGTCTCAAAGACTATAGCCCCCCAATTACACTTAACACTGTTAGAAAATGGAGCCAGGGGGCTGGGAAGGTGGCTCGGTGTTAGAGTGCTTGCCTTGAATGCATGAGGCCCTGGGTTTGATTCCTCAACACCACATAAGCAGAAAAAGCTGGAAGTGGCACTGTGGCTCAAATGGTAGAGTGCTAGCCTTGAGCTGAAGAGCTGAGGGACAGTACTCAGGCCCAGAGTTCAGGCCCCATGATGAACAAAAAAAAAAAGAAAGAGAGAGAGAAAAAAAGAAAACAGCCATGAGAGCAGGAGAGGAAAGAAAGAGCAGAAAAACAATATCAACAAACCAGATCAGCTCCAATGGAGAGCTGAAGTGGTGGCTAGAGGAGAACCTGAAGACCTGAGGCATGGCATGCAATGGTGCCCGGGATGGTCCAGGCCTAAATAGGATCCTGGTCAGAGGATAGGGTCACAGGGAGATTGAGAGCTCATGACCTAAGACTGGCAGGTCCAGTAACCTATTGTCCAAGTCCCTACCCATAGGAATTCAGGTACACCCATCACCTGGGGATGGAACTTTCCTGCCTCTACCATGAAGACAAGAGGGTGCCAGTTAATCCCAGTTTCCTGTCCTCCACCATGTGGCCAAGATGGTACAGGTTAGACCCAGTCTCCTTATTTCAGTTTGTGTTTGTAATCCTCACTATTCAGCCAGTCCAGGCAGGAAAGCCTGAAAGATTCCATCTCTAGTTAATCAGGAAAATGTTGGAATGTAGACATGGCTCAAGTGCTGGCCCAGAACGTAAGCTCAGTTATTATGAGACCAAACTCAAGCCCTAATAAAAACAAGAAGAAAAGAAAACAGGGAAAGAACCCAGAAGGGTAGATATGAATACATAACTTGGAAGGTCCCAGAGCAGGATTAGTTGGCCTCATTGTCTTGGGCCTATAGTGAGGCAGCACAGTGTAACAGAAGTGATGGTAAAGCAAATCCACTTATCTGATGGACAAGGAGCAAAGAGGAAAAGGAGGAGGCCAGGGTTCCACACTCATCTACAAGGGTATATCCTCAATAACCTGAAGACCTCCCAGTAGATGCTACTTCCTAGAGCCCACCACTTCCCAAGAGCTCCACCTTGGGGAACAAGCCTTTAACATAGAAGCCTTTGGGACACTTATCTGTACCATAGCACACATGCTTTTTGAGAACTTTCTGCTCCCCATCAAGAAGAGGAATCTAGTTCTTTCCTCTAACCCACAAAGGATTTGTGACTACTCTTATCAATACCTTATGACTTCTGGGGTTAGGTTGTATAAAAGATATAGATTCCTCCTGGCTTTCTCCCTCACTCTTTCTCTTGGAATGTTGTAAAAATTCTATCTAATTTGAAGTTGCAATCCTGTAGAGACTATGTGAGAAAAAAGAAGAAAAACTTATATAAAAAGACATGCCTACAGAGAGCCAGTTATTCCAGCTCTTGGGTGTTTGGATCTTCCCTGTATCAACCACCATCCAAGTGAACGAATGGGCCAGCAGATAAACCTAACCCGGACTTCAGGTCTTCCATATGAGGCTTTGTTAACAGTCAAGTATGGCAGGAGTTGGGGCTGGTGTGGGAGTGATAGAAGTTCCAGTCATTTGTTCATACATTTGTTCATATCTCTTGCTTTCCCTTCTTCCCTCCTCTCCTCCCTCTCTATATCTATTATATCTATCTATCTTTCTGTCTGTCTGTCTGTCTGTCTATGCCCATTGTGCCAGTTAGTATCAGTTAGGACTCTTTTTTTGTAGGGGGTACTGTAGGTCCTATTTTTAAAATCTGGCTTAAACATTATGGATAAATTGTTTACTTAAAGAGAGAATCAGAGGTGGTCAGTCTCAAAAATGTTTTGCTATTTCCAGCCTTAGAATGTTGGCTTTTTTGATCTAGATGCCTCACGGTTGCAAAATGGCAAAATAACAATAATAATAATAATAATAAAATCTCCAGGCATCATGTACTGTCATGTCATATCCAAAAACAAGCAGAACACCAGGAGTCTCCCTTTGTGTGTTCTCTCTCTCTCTGTCTCTCTCTCTCTCTCTCTGTCTCTCTCTCTCTCTCTTTAATCAAAGAATAGCAGGAAAGCATTTCCCAGAGGTCCCAGAGGTCTCCTTACATGGAGTTGACCAGGAATGAGTCACAAGGCTATCCTAGGTGAGAGTAGAGGAAGCAAGGAGGATGTTGGAGAAATGAGCATCTGTGCAGTTTTTCTAATGATATCTGGACACAGGAAAAGAGGATTGAAAAAACTGGGAGAAAACAAACTAACAGCACCTGCTACATGAGGCTCAACAAAGAAATGAAGCCATGATCCTGCCGTCAGGACACCAAGGAAACAGCACCAGGTTATGCACACCAGCAATTTGGTCAGTTACACAATGGGAAGAAGACGGGGAAGAAGGAAGAAGTATGGCAGTGAGGTATATTTCTTACTTACCCCTTCATAAACACGCACACACACACACAGACACACACACACACACAACTCTGTTACCAAGTGAGAATGAACTTGGATGATCAAAGATCAGAAGACTAGACTTTTCCAAAAACACCTTAGTTTCAAAGCAAGCTAGACTAAGTTGGATAAATACGCATCATTATTATATGCTTTGGGCTATTCAGGTCACTATAACAACATACCATAAAACTGCGCTGCTCATAAACAACAAAAATTTTTCTCCCAAAGTTCCCAAACCTGAGAAGTACAAGATCAAGGTTCTGGCAGATTCAACACTTGGAGAAGGCTTTGCTTTTAGGTTTATGGATGGCATCTTCTGGTGCATATTCATCAAGATAGGGCAAATATGCTTCCCTGGTCTCTTCCATAAGTAGACTGGTCCATTCATGAGGGTTTGTCCGGGTGATCTCTACTCCTCCCTAAGGCAAAATTTGCTAATGCTACCCCATCACATTGAGGCTTAGGCATCAACACGGGAATTTTGAAGGGATACAGACATTCAGACCATAATGTGATCTACAGAAACAAAAATGATCCTCTGCAGAAATTCCTTTAAATTTAAGTGTTGTATTCAACCATAGAAATAGTGCAAGAGGAAAGAATCAAAAGCATATTTCTTTACATTCAAAGAATTTTCCAGTGCTTAAAAAAAGGAAGGAAATAACACAGAGGAGAGATTATGCAACAGAGAATTCCTCCTACTCCCCCATCCACCCACACAAATAGCACACCCTATCCCCAACAGGAGAGAAAATGCTACCTTTTCATTGAACTATCAATCCACATTTTCTCTTCTCCAGGACAGTCCTGGGCTTGCCAGATAAAGAGTGTTCAAACAAAACATGCCTCTAAGATATTCTAAAATAATAATTAAGTAGTATGCACAACCAATCTAGCTGAAAAGGTGTCTAAGCATTTTTGTGTGGATAAGAAAGACACATTATCAGCCAGAGGCTTCTGTGTATTTACACTCAGAAGGCAAATTGAGAGTGTAATTAAACTGGAAAGAGAAGCTAAACACTCAAGTAAGCTGAATGAATCTATTCAAGAAAGTTACCTTTTTGTGTGAAACAATGAATTTACTACTAAGTCCACATATTCAACCAGATTTAAGGTATCTATAGGAATGACGAAGGAAAACATGTAAATGCTCTGTGAAGGTTTGGGTCTGGACAGTGTCTGCCCACGGTGACAACTCATTGAGAAGGTGCCAGGCAAGTAGATCACTCATCCTAATTAATATATTTCTTTCATTCGTGTGTGTGTGTGTGTGTGTGTGTGCGCGTGTGTGTGTGAAGATAGTAGGGATTAAACTCAGGACCTCCTTTACATGTGTTAGCCAAGTAAGCATTCTACCACTGTTATACCATAGCCCCTAACTAGGACATTTCTCAGGATTGCCCAAAACTTTGTCTGAAAATTAATACTAACACATTGATTTGGATTGACTTTTATATGAAACACAGGGAAGGTTCCAGATTCTGACATACCATGTCCTACCGCTCACTCTTAGGCTTGATACAGGTGGCCCCTATGGAGAAGAGTAAGAGGTGACAATATCTTTCTCCCCCATGCCTTCAAAGCAGTCCCTCCATCTTTTCTCCAAGCTCCATACTATGTCTGACAGTCTTCAGGGTGGCTATCCCTCTCTTTCTAGAGTTTTTGAGACCTTTGTTCTGTAATAACAATGAGCCCTTGGATCCAGTTTCTCTCTGCCTTCTGACTATGTGGATCTATCTTGCTCTTTTGTATCACCCTTAACCAGGGCAATGAATAGATCTTCCTGGGTACATGAGATTGTTCTTCATGGTACCTCTTCTCTCCTCCCTCTCCATGAAGCCATCAGCAGAATAAGAGATCAAATCCTACAGTAGCAGTGATTGTGGCCTAAGGAGTTCAAGAGAAGATTTGGCTTGGAAATGTTCTTTGTTAATGTTAAGAAAGAATTGTGAAAAGAGCAAACTATTATTCACATTTTCCTGTGCTCCCTGGGTAAGACTTACATGTATTTGATCACATCAACAAAACATAGTAAGAGTCCTTAAAGGAATCATATGGTACTATAATCACAGGTGTCATGACGGATGATGCAGTATCATGGAGCAGGATACAATCAGAATTACTTTGATGCAAATAGGGATCTGCAGAGGAAAGAAAAAAACCTATATTGTTTTTAAAAAATGGATTCCAAAGAATCAATGCATTGTGGGTAATTGTAACTTTCATAGTATTTCTATTTTTTTTTCAATTTGAAATTCATTTATTTCCTTCTCCCTTCTCCTGTTTCCCTATCCACTACCTATATTACAGCTCTACCATCCCACCATTCACAGTCATGCTGGATTGCCCCACCTGTGTGGGCCGCTGCTTGATAGCTGCACCAACTCTCTGGCAAGCTCCCCTGTGAAGCCTAACCCCTCTCCCTTTGCACTCAGAGGCTGTCCAGTCTAACCTGCCTGCCCAAGGTGGGGGCTTGGATCACCTTTGTAGGAAGTCAAGGGCAGCAGCAACATCCCGAACCACTCGGCTTGCTTCTAGCTCATTGAAGTGCTTCTGCTTCTGGATGTGGGCTCGGATGGAGCCTGAGGAGCAGAGGGAATGTGGCAGAATGAATCTGAAGGTCTAGTAAGCAGAGTCGAAGCTTTTACAAGTTTGGGATGGGGATACAAGCTAAATGTATGCTAAATGTCCAGCACAAAGTATGGTGCCTTTTACAGAGGAGGGACTAGCATGTATCTGCTGAACAAAACTGGACTTCACATTGTGTATCTATCTATAAAGAACTCAGAAGCAGCAAAGAACAAGTATATATATTGTAAAATAATGATGATGATGATGATGATGATGCCGCCAACAGGGCTGATGTAGCTTCTCATATCAAAAGAACTAAAAAAAAAATGTACTCTTTACATGACCTATGTAACTGTAATCCCTTTGTACATCACCTTTATAACAATAAATTTTTGAAAACAAAGATGATAGTATTTCTAGATGAAAGAAGATATAAGGTTAGGCAGGAATGGTTCACCTGACAAAAAGAGACCAAACTAGAAATAAACAGCCTCCGGTGCTATGAAGAATCTTTACATGCATTGATTGTACAGCAAACAAAAGTAGAAGCTCCTCTTTTCTATCCTTATTATGGATCTTCATTAGTGAATCACTATCCTGATCATGGGTCCATGAATTTGTAGTATGTTTCTTTAGGAAGACATTTCACTGTAATAGACCTGAAGCTGTATCAGATTCAGCAAACAAGTCCCTCCAGAGGCTATGTGGGAGCTGAGTGAGTGGGTGACTTCAAACAGGTGGACAAACCCCTGAGCACACTGGGAATGGTGACCTAGCATGTGAGTCCAGGGTGCTGCTGACAATGATGGTGGCCCCTGGACATGACAAACTTCAGCTGCTTCCTCTTCAAGCTGGCTCAGAAGGGCAGAGCTATGGCCTGGAGATTTCTTGTATCTGGAATAGGTCCCTAGGTTTTCCTTCCAGTAATGGGACCAAGCTGGGGCAGGGTTTTATGGAGCCAAGAGTCAGCAATGGCAGCTTCTTCCCTGATCCACATTTACAGGAGTCTTGAACACAGGTCAGAGATAGGAGTTCTGAAATCCTCAGGCAGGTTCCTGAGAGGAACCTTATTTGCATGGCTTAAGCAAAAGCCAGGAGTGAATGTGGTTGAGTTGTCACCTACCCCTGCACTACATTAATGGCACCTTCATCAAGTAACCAAAGTCACTTCAATGGAAATGCTAACTGCTATGCTATATACAGAGCAACCTCTTTCCAGAACATGCTCAGTTGATATTGTTAGTATTTTGAGATTATATTACTGATATACTATAGGGTACATAAAATCATGGTGTTTCAGTCTCCGAGGCTTTCAAGAAAAAACACATACGGTACTACTGTTATAGGAATAAAATAAATCTACCCCCAGGATATTTGGTAATAAACTCAGTTCTTGCTTTCTTGGTAACTTCTAAATGGCCTTTAGAATGTCTGACATCAGCTTACACTGAGATTTTAAGTCAATAAAAGGAGCAGCCAAGCAGTTGTCTTTTTGATTGAAAGACACCAAATACTGTAAACTTGACTAGGAAAAGGATTGATGTCAACACAGCGGTCTGTCAACCCAGAGCTTGCAGCTCTGTAATAAAAGTATCTGACTACTATCCCCAGTGCTATTCAGGTTTAAACTGCTCCAAGATCCATTTAGACTGCATACGTTGATCCTCATTTGTTCCAGCATAAACATAAAGGTTTTATTTTCCTTTTCTGTCAACAACCACATGCTCATCTGTAGAGTTTGGGCAAAAATCAATCCCAGTGTATTTGAATGGTGTTGTTATTGATCTCTCCTCTTTATTTCTCCATCACTGTTATCATTACTATCATCATCATTACAGACAGCCAGAAACTGCTTGTTGTGTGCCAGGCAGTAGGCTAAAAGTTGTTGTTTGTCATGTCATTTCAAAACAACCTATGAGTCAGTTATGTGGTCATCACATTGTAGACTTTAAGACTGCCACATAGAATGGCTGAATCGCTCAGTTAAAGTCACAATTAGCAAATGGTATAACCAGGAGTTGGAGTCCAGTGTTCTAGACTCTCAAACACAAGCTTCTTTACATGTTTGGCTTAGTCTTACCTTCGGGCATCCTCTCATTTGGAAAGGTCTTCATCTCTGGACTCTCCTCATTCTTTAACATCTCAATCACGTTCTTTTTGAGGGCCTTTCTAATAATGGATGCTTTCATCTCCCCTTTCTGAATTCATTTCACAGTTTCCATGTAGGCCTCTCAACTTAGCACTAGACCATACATGACGGCTTTGGGTTTTGGATAGTAAATATTCTGCTCTCAACTGGTGCTTAGACAATTCCTTGAGAGTTGTTGTTGGATGCATTTCTTTGTCTCTAGTAGCCAGATGTAGCAACTCTTTATCATTTGACTTCCTAAGATAGCTTTGCCTTTAGAGAATAACAACATCTTTTAATAAGAGCAGGTTTCAGGGCAAACAGTCACTATCAGTCCCCTACAGGAAGAAATTGTAGAGAAGGGAACCCAGTAGAGAAGGGAAAAGTTAGCACTGGACATCTGTTACAGCCTGCAGTTCCTCACCCAACAGTCTGAGAGAGAAGGTTTGTAATGCTCAGTCGCTTAGGTAAGTGGCAGTGTCATTGGATGTCACTAACATGGGGACACACATTCTATTTTTTCTTTGCATTTTAGTTACTAGGTCTGTGATTAGGCTGATCATAAATTTTAAAGGATGCCTAATAAACAAGATCTTACTTATCTCCTACTCTTATTTATCTTCTACTTGCATGTACTATTAGTCTAGGAAGGGATTGTTGGGCAGCCTCCACTTTCCCCATCTTAACGCACTGTGGTTGAGCTAAGTTCTTGTCAGTTTGGTCTCAACATAGAAGGAACTTTCCATGTATCCTCCTATACATTAATTATAGGACAGCTATTGAGGTCTTCTCTTGAGAGAAGAGTCTTTAGCTTAAATTAAGCACTTGAGGCCTACCAGGGTCTGGAGCACTGAGCCTGGAAGCTGTTAACTATATCTGATCCAGAATATTTTAATACCAAAATATTTTTCTATCATCTTTGTTTTACTTAGTGAAAACAAGGTGCTTGCCACTGCTCGAGACAGTTTGTTTCCAGTTTAAAGAGTTCTAGATACCAGAAGAAAAGATGTCTCTAAAATGGGAGACCAACTGCCTCCTTGTTATTTCTACCCATTGGACTTCACAGTTTTGAGAGCTATTCAGAACAAGCCTAATCCCTATTCTATGAATGACTTGTTGATTATTTGGAGCCTTGCCCTCCCTTCCAAGACCCAGCAAATCACCTCTTCTTTAGTTGATACATGAAGCATCTGGATACTTAGCAACACATGCCAAGTATGTGTTTGCCTAGCCAACAGGGCTCCTATGAAAACAAATAGATTTCACACCCCAAAGAAAGAAGACTTTTTTCTCATACCCAAGTCCAGCATATCAAAACTCCTTATATCCACTGCCAGACCTCAATAGATGCCCAGACTAAGTAGCTTTGGCTAGTTTTTCTCTTTTTCACATGAACATGTGAGCATGATTTCACAGCCTTCCTTAATATTATCCTTCATCCTTCAACTACCCCAAGGCCTGGAGGAAAAAAATTCAATGACACTTCAGGTTTGGATAAGGTTGCCCTTATCCAAAGTTCTTGGGCCCAGAAGTGTTTGGGATTTAGATCCTTTAAAATTGTGGAATATTTGCATATACCTAATGAGATGTCTTGGGAATGTGATCACAATTTGTACAACTAATTAATTTACAATTAATATACTTCAAACACACAGCCTGGAGGTTTGTTTTTGTTTGTTTGACTTTTGGCAATATAGGTATTTGAACTCAGGGCCTCATGCTTGCTAAGCTGTCATTCTACTATTTTAGCCACATCAGCCCTAGTTTTTTTGCTGGTTATTTTTGAGAGAGGGTCTTGCTTCCTGCCTGGGCATGTGCCTGGATCTCCATTCACCTTCTACAGGCTTTCCGTCATTGTTGGGATCACAGGAATGTGCCCCCATGTTCAGCTGCCCTTTATAGAGATGGGGCATCTCATAGTTATCTGGCTGAGCTGGCCTGTCCCTGTGATCCCTAAAATTTCAATCTCCCACATAGCTTGTGATGACATGCATGTGCCATTACATCCTGCTATGGGTTGAGAAGGGGTTTTGCAAACTTCTACAAGGGCTAGCTGTGAATGGCAGTCCTCCTGTTTCAATCTCTTGAATAGCTAGGATTTCAGACATGAGCCACCAGCATCCTGTTTTCTTTCCTTTTCTCCTTTCCTCTCTTCTCTTTTTTCTCCTCCCTCCCTTCTCTTCTCTTCTCCTCTCCTATACATTTGTTTAAAAAAAAAGTTCTGCTTTGCTGAGCCACTGGGATTAAAGAAGACTTTAATGCTACTGCTGAGATATTTGGAGGACATCAAAGAGTCTTCTCAAACTTGTGAAGAAGAGGTGCATGCATTCCACTTCCATTCAGTGGATTTGTAGCACACGGGGTGTGTGCTCAGTTGAGTTAATTGAATCACGTTTGTTCATGGGGATGCTGAAATTCAAAAATATGATACCCACAATGTGCAAATAACCCTGGCTCCTTCATCACAACCACCGTAGCTAAACAGACATCCAAGTCAATACTGCACCTGGGGTGTGGACTCTTTAGAAGTCAACCCTTACAAAATGAAATCTTGCTCTCTCTCCTCCCCCCTCCACACTTTTTATTTTTTCAAATTAATCTCTATCACCTTTTTAATCTTCTTTAGGGATCTGAAGGATTTGTAGATTAGAACCATGACAGAATTTACCCAAGAGGTGTCTTTATCAAGCTGCTATGAACACGGAAATGTTTCTGGCAGGAGTGACAGACAGACGTGAGAGCAACTTCAGTTAGAGTAGACCTGGTACTTCCTGGAATTTTGTTGAGATGCCCCCAGGAGAGGCTAAGGCTACAGACAGAAGGGGAATCCTGACTGGGTTTCCACGGCAACCGTCACTGGAGGCTTCAGATCTAATAAGAGAACTGGGAACAATGGATTGGCTTTTACCTTATGGACATTGCACATCATCTGACTGCCCATTTTCCTTTCTGAATTGTTTATAAGAGTCAGCCAAATTTGATGGCCCATCTTATCAAGTATCAAGTGTGAGTACATATTTTGTGCAGTCTCTTTGCTGGCACGATTTTACATCTCTACCTTATCCTTATAGATACTCATGAAGCTGGGCGACAGTGGCTCACGCTTATAATCCTAGATACTAAGGAGGCTGAGATCTGAGGATCATGGTTCAAAGCCAGCCCAGGCAGAAAAATCTGTGAGACTCTTATCCCCAATTAACCACCAGAAAACTGGAAATGGCACTGTGGCGCAAATGGTAGAGCACTCACCTTGAGCTGAAGAGCTCAGGAACAGTGCCAAGGCCCAGAGTTCAAGACCCACGACCATCAAAAATAAATAAATAAATACGAATTTGTGAGGCAACAAATTGGGGAATGATGGAATTCAGTGCACATAGTGATTGTGGACTGCTAGACTTCTTGGAGTAGGGGAGGGCATTAGGATAGAGATCATTAAGTTTCTCACATGACAAGACTAGGAACCACTATTTCTTTTCTTGAGAGCTGATAGGTTTTTCCTGAGAGGAATCCTCCAGTTTTCTGCCCGGAATAGAGAGGGCCACACAGCCTCTTTTCCATTTCCTGTGTCTTAAAGCCTAGTTGGGAGATGGAAGAAGGAGGCGAGGTATGGAAACTTTGTGCCTCAGTTTCCCCATACTGCATACAGTAATGAGGTGGGTGGAGACTAGGGTGAATATAAGCTTTCCATGAGCCACCACTAACTACAAGTCCTTCCAGGGTCCCTCTACTGAGAGGCTGATGACCTAACATTTTAATTTTTTAGTGTCTACATACATGCTTTCTGAGGATTTCAACAAGTTATTCTTGCCTGAGCAAGAATGTCGAGTGGGCTGGGGCTGCTCTGTGGCGTATAGCTGTTGCTGCCTGGGACTCCTTGCTCCTAACTACCGCGGTCCAGCTGCCTCATGGTGGCCATCGAAGTGCACCTGGGCTGCTGTGTGGTCGTCCACAAGGACAGCTGGGCAGAAGTGGTGACAAATGATGCAGGAGATAGTGTTACCCCAGCTGTTGTAGCTTACTCAGAGAATGAAGAGGTGGTTGGACTGGCTGCAAAACTAAGTAGATTAAGAAATATTTCAAATACAGTAGTGAAAGTAAAGCAGAGCCTGGGCAGAAGAGACATGGTGGTACCAGGTCTCGGCCTTGGAAGCATTCCATCCTTTGTGGAGGAGCCACTTCTGTTAGGAAGTCATTAAACCCTGCGTCCAGTACCCACCCTGGGTGAACTCCCAAAGTTGGGCTTTCTCAGTCTGGGCCTATTTATGACCTATGTATAGGCCCTACTACTTGCTACCTAAAAATCCTTACACCTTCCCTATTACTCCATTCCCCTGTGGCCTTCCATCCAGAAGTGTGGTCCTTGGCCCTGACTTCTCAGGTCCAAGGAAAGAATGGACTGGTTCCTAGAAACAACACTGAGAGCACACAGAGGTTCCCCACACCTTCAGATTTGTGCACCTGTGGCCCGGGAGCTTGCTGCAGTAGCCTTCCTTCCCAGCTCACTATGGCCACCACCAGTAGCAGTGCCGGCATCGGGTGATCCACACAGGAGACACGAACTCTTCTCTCCATACTAGGCAAAGCAGAGTATATTCAGTGCCCCAGACTGTACATCATCATGCAGATGTCTATCAGGCTGTGTCCAGGTGAATGTAGTGGGAAGGCCAGTGCTGCTCCAAGTTTAAAGTTCTGAAGGCATTATACTTAAAGGCCTACGTTGCCCATGCCACCAGCATGCGGGATGTACCGCACTGTCCATTTTATGATACGCTGGATCAGCTTCCTCAAAATCAAGTAGTGACTGACCCAGACAACTTAATGGAGGCTGATGCTCGGGCCAACCACTGTGATCTGACACCCCAAGGGAAGAGAGACCCTCCATTGTGAAAGCAGAAAGGACTCGGGCAACAGATCATCAGTCTTTCTTGAAATGAGTTGAGGAATCAGATGAAGATAGTCAGCTGAGAATCAGTGACCGGACTCAGTAACCTTGAGGACTCCTGGGATGAATCCTCGGGTGCAGGTATCTCCCAAGCATGTGAAGGAGTGGGGTCTCAGAGTCACTTGCTTCTAAGAATGGTGGATGTTTGGACCATGCCCTCTCCAGAACAGCCCCTTATTATTTCAAACCTAATAGACAAAGGGTCCCAGGGCTTAAAAAGCTACCACCCTAAGTAGATATGATATTAAAAATTGAAACCTGGAAGACATGCCCTTTGAGCCAAACTAGTCTTAGCCTTGTATGTAATGGGTAGTTAGGAATTTATAGGAAAAGAGTGACCTAGCTAGCTCTACGAAAAGGATACGTTTAGCAAGACGAGGGGTTGTGTTATGGGCCCAAATGGCCAGATTAAACAAATGATTATTCTAATCCCTTGTGGAAAGAGGCCTTCCTCAGAATTACCCTAGTTTACACTGTATCTCAGCTGCACTGCTGGCTCTAAGCATTCCCTTAGCAGGAGTGCCCTCTCTGCAGCATTGTTGCTTTGTTTTTCACGGTGCTCTCAAGGGGCCACGAATTATAGCAGCTCCCACAGCCTTTTCAGAGACGCAGCTGCTCCCTGTCAGAGCAGTCCCATGACCAGACTGGGTGTGTCAGGTGAGCCCATTCCCAGCACCAGCACCAGCTGAAACCCTGTCGGGGGAACCTCCACTCCACAGCCTCCAGGATCCTCTTTCACAGTTGGTTTGGTCTCTGGTGGAGATAGACCTTCGGCCAATCAGCCCCCTCCCAGGTAAGCAAGGCAAAGAAGACTGTTAGTGGCCAGGACTACTGCAGCTGAGTTGGCAGAAAACAGGAGGTTGGCACGAGAACTTTCAAAGTGAGAGGAATCAAAACTGGATAGGGGGACTGAGAAGGTGGCTCAATGGTAGAGCACTTGCCTTGCACACATGAGGCCCTGGTTCGATTCCTCAGCACCACATAAACAGAAAAAGCTGAGAGTGACGCTGTGGCTCAAGTGGTAGAGCGCTAGCCTTGAGCTGAAGAGCTGAGGGACAGCACCCAGGCCCAGAGTTCAAGTCCCATGACTGACAAAAAAGAAAAAGAAAAGAAAAACTGGAGGGGTTGATTGCTATTGGTGAAGAGGCCAGTGCCCAGCAAGATGTCGCCAGTGAGCTGCACAGGGATTCTGTCTTCGCAGTCAGACACTTGGAAACAGCAGTGGAAGAAGCTACTGGTCCCTTTCAGCTAAGACTCAAAAATTTGCTTCAAAAGTTGATTGCAAATGCCAAAGCTAGCAACTGATTGTGCACAGAGAAGTCTCCTCACACCTCCTTCTGACACTGCAGCACCTACTTTGTCCTCCTAAAAATGTAGTGAATTGTTGATATGCAGAAGACTAGGAGTACACTTGTGAGTTCTCTTTATCAAGATTCTCCACTAAGTGAAAGACTATTTAGAAATGAAAGGTGTGGAGGGAAACCAGGAGGACAACACAGAACTAGAGGGAATCAGGGGAAAACATATAACAGCGGGACCCATCAGCTGCACTGGACATTGACCAAAATGAACTAAGCAACTGAATGGCAGCAATGGGAAGGAGGGAACAAGTGGGAAAGAGGGAACAGCTGATGCTATGCAAAACAAAGGAATGTACCTATCACCCAGTGTGGAAGAAATAACTGTATTGCAAAGCTCATAGAAATCATAAATGTTATAGACCATGATAAAAAAAAAAAAAAGAAATGAAAGGTGCTGGGGCTGGGAAGGTGGCTCAGTGGTAGAGTGCTTGCCTTGCATGCATGAGGTCCTGGGTTCGATTCCCCAGCACCACATAAGCAGAAAAAGCCAGAAGTGGCTCAAGTGGTAGAGTGCTAGCCTTGAGCTGAAGAGCTGAGGGACAGCGCTCAGGCCCAGAGTTCAGGCCCCATGGCTGACCCAAAGAAAAAGAGAGAGAGAGAGAGAGAGAGAAATGAGAGGTGCCTAGTAGAAAACATGGCATCAAGTCCAAGAAAGCTAGTTTGTCTTGGCTTTCTCTGTGATTGGAGGCAGTTTCCTTTACCTCCCTACAACAGCTTCCTCATCTGTGAAATGAGGGATAGCTAGTAACTCCTGCCTGCCTACTTCACAGAGCTGTTGTGAGGATGAAGTGGCTAATAGATGTGAAAGGCTTTAAACGTTTAAAAGCACTATGTAAATGTACATCATTAATGGGTGTGGCCTTGGCTGGAGCAAGGCTAGGGAGAACATATTACTTTATAAGATACAAAACTGTGGTTGTATACCTTGACCTGTTGCTTAAATCTACTAGATTAATTTGACCACTTCATGGAGTTTGAGGTCTTAGATTTTAAAATCCTTCTATGGTTCATTAGACTAATATAGGCACAGTGTATATTTTTCTCTTTGTTTCATTCTTCATTGCTATGTCTCTGACATATCTACCAGTCAGCCCAGTTGGTAATAGTCCAACCAATCAATCACCTTCTACTTACTACTTCTTAGTCTGCTATCCTGTTAAGGATATAACAAAAACGAATGGGAATCACAGTAGTGTGTTAATGCTTCTTATTGGTCATCTGTGATATGGTGGATATTGGCCCTTTTATAAAACAGTAAGTGAAAGCAAATTCTTTATATTTCATATTATTTGGGTCCCTTTCTATGCATAAGTTACATCTTTAAATTCTAGTTGCCCTTTGAACCTTATAGAAACAATTTGAATTGTAACAGTTTACAATCTGCTTTTAGTTAATTTCACTTGTTTCTTTTAGCTTGTTGTTGGGGGTTTTTTTGTTTCTTTCTTTCTTTTTTGCTTTTGCCTACTATGTTATAGAGGTCCTAGTAAGCTTTCCCTCTAGGGAACTTGCCAAGGTTACTTTTTGTCAGATGATCTAGGTAAAAGTTGATCTGGTCAATGGCAGATGGTGAAATAGACCAGTTTTGTTTCCCCTTTATTATTATTATTTTGTCGGTCATGGGGCCTGAGCTCTGGGCCTAGGTGCTGTCCTTTAGCTCTTCAGCTCAAGGCTAGTGCCCTACCATTGAGCCACCGCCACTTCAGCTTTTTCTGCTTATGTGGTGCTGAGGAATCGAAGTCAGGACCTCATGCATGTGAGGCAAGCACTCTACCACTGAGCCACCTTCCCAGCCCCCCCTCCCTTTAGTTTTGAGAACACTGGAGGTGGTGTGGATAGAGACTCCTTTTAAGCACAAGCCCTCACTCAACAACTATCACCTGTGGGAGAGGTAAAGCGACAGGAAACATTCCCAGTTTTCCATCACTCAATCCTTTTAGTAGTTCACATAAATGCTTTCAGGGAACACACATCGTCTGGGATTTAAAAGGCTTTCCTGCAGTCAAGCTGGGAAAGAAATGAGAGGGTGTATTGGAAGAGGTGATGTTTTATAGATGACCTAGTACTTACCTAACTGCTAACAATGCAAATGGAACCCGCCTGGCGCCATGTGTCAGTGGCAAGTGAAGTGGCGGCTGTGTGAGGCAGCCAGTGTGGTAGAATACCCAGGTGTATAGTCAGAACTCCTGTGCCCCAGTCCAGTTGCAGTGGTTTCATTGGGCAAAATCACTTGCCCCTCTCAAGCTTCAAGTTCTTTATTTCTAAATCAAGATATTTGTAGTGGGTTGGGTTTTTTTCCTAGTGACTTTGAGTTCTAAAATATTTAAACACTATAAGGCAAAATACAAGATCCAGGAGTGGCTCCAGCCATAGAGTACATGCCTGCCTGCTATGGGCCAAGCCTGGGTTTACACCCCAGTACTAGTGTGAAGTTACCATTTTCATCACAGTGGCATACTAATGCGTCTTTGAAATTCTTGTACCAGTTGTATTTTAACAATTGCATTCTGGTGTTGATGTTTGTTGATAGCTCTGGAATGTCTAAGCATCACGCTAGTAGAGAGTGCTTACTTTCAGAAAGCATGTATTCAGGCGTTGAGATTGAGATGGATACTTGTTACTTGTTTTAGCCATTCTATGGAAGCATATGTGCCCTTACAGCAATGTAACACTAACTAGTACAAAGGAGTATATAAGTAAATTTCCTGGAAAAACAGCAAAGTATACTCTAGTAATGGTAGCAAAATACTTAGGCAGGAATTTCTTGTGAGTAGGAGAAGTGCAAAAGAGTAGCAGTGGAATTCGTATTGCAAAAAATCTGATGGGTGTAGTAACCATAATATAGACATGAAACTCAAGGAAATGGTCCTAAAGAAGTAAACAAAACACAACACTGCAGAACTGTCAAGGGGAGGGAAGTTGCAGCAAGGAGAGCCCAAATTCCAGAAAACAAGCTGGGAATCCTGCCTAATCTCCAAGCCCAACCATATATATGGCCTGGACATACTCAGACAAGCCTTTCACCATTCCATAACCCAGATTCCTCATCTAAAGTAGATGAGGAACCCTACCTCACAGGGATGTTGTGAGGGTCCAGTGGACAGATGACTGAATGATATAACAGGGGCTGGGAAGGTTCTTCAGGGTTGGTGTTGCTAAGCCAGGGAGCCTGATGGCTAAGAGATAGTGAAGGAGGAAGAGGAAATGGACTCCTTGGTAAGGTTTGATACTGGTAGAGTTGATACTGCATCCTGATGACCCTGTGTATACTATCCTCCCATTGGCTTTGTTTTTCTGTTACACAATTTTTTTTGTAGTGTGGACAAATAAGATTTATATATATATATATATATATATATATATATATATATGAATGTCAAGCAGCACAAATCAAGCACAAGGCTCTGAGTTCAAAACCCAGGTACTGGGAAATCAAAACATAAAACAATAGGTGATACATTTAGGTCTCTAAATCTTAGCAACCATGAGGTCAATGAAAACAGCAGCCACACGAGAGCAGAATGGCAAGATAATGAGGCATCTGGCAGGAGGAAAGACCTCTCACCGCCAGTGAGGACTGGTTGGTGTCACTACCTCCTTCACTGAAGGTGGTGACTTCACATTCCAATTGTATAAGGATTTTATTATAACTAAGGTGCTGTACAGAGGGGTTACCATTTCATAAGTCAGGCACTGAGTATATTTCCCCTTTTGGACAATGTCTCACATTCCTTTGCATCTTCCCACCATCCAGTTTTTAATGTCCACATGCTTTTTGTTGGATGGCGAAGCACATGCCAGTGCTGAGGATAATTGCTGACACTATAGTTGCTAAAATCAGCTGCTCTTCTTTTTCTTCCCTGTTAATAAGGCAAGGAATGTATCCAGACATTTCCAGAAGCATGACTTTTATCTGAAACTTTGTTCCTTCAAGAGACTAGATTGGTCTGGGACTGTGGCTTAGTGGTAGAGTGCTTGCCTCACATGCATGAAGCCCTGGGTTCGATTCCTCAGTACCACATACACAGAAAAAGCCAGAAGTGGCTCAAGTGGTAGAGTGCTAGTTTTCAGCAAAAGAAGCTCAGGGACAGTGCCCAGGCCTTGAGTTCAAGCCCCAGGACTGGCAAGGAAAAAAAAAGACACTAGATTTACATTCTAGATACCACCCCATACAAGCAACTCCAAAGTTAGTAAAATTGAGACCTCCTTTTAACACTTAGAGGATTCAAGACCTCTTCTTTCTTTTTTTTTTGTCGGTCATGGGGCTTGAACTCTGGGCCTGGGCGCTGCCCCTCAGCTCTTCAACTCAGGGCTAGTGCTCTATTACTTGAGCCACAGTGCCACTTCCAGTTTTCTTAGTGGTTGATTGGAAATAAGAGTCTCACGGATGTTCCTGCCCCGCTGGCTTTGGACCTTGATCCTCATATCTCAGCCTCCTGAGAAGCTAGGATTACAGGAGTGAGGCACTGGTGTCCAGATTCTCAAGACTTCTTTTGTAGAAGCCTTTGGAGAGCCAGAGTTTAGGCTAGACTGTTGATTTGGAATCACCCAGTATCCATTCACCCTCCTTCCATTAACAGCCCATTTCTCACTTTCTTTGGGGAATCTTCCCTCTCCTCATTCTATTTGGCTCAGATACTTCTTGCCATCTCCCCAAAACATCACCCTGTGAGCACAAAGGTTGAAGCATGTGACTTCAGCCAAAAAGTGCATCCAAATTCCCCATCCACAGTGAATGGTCTGAGGTACAAACACATTCTAATCAGAGTCAGTTATACATCAATGAACCCGTCAGTAAAAATGCTACAGTAGCATTTTTAATTAACTTAATTTTCAGACCTTAGAAGACCTGGAACTACAGCAACCTTTAAACCAGGTGAGCACTGAGAATAAAACTAAGTTAAGGAGAAAATGATATTGAAGATAGAATGGAGATTGAGTCCTAGTGACATTACTTCGGCTCTAGATCAAACCATGCTTGAAGCTAGAGATAGAGAGCTATAGACTTTTCAGCTGAAACTGTGCTAGCTTTCCATCACTATAACAAATACTTGAGATAGCTTATAAAGAGAATAGATTTATTTTTAGGTGCATACTTTTGGAAGTTTCAGTTCTTGATTAATTGACCCCGTTCACTTCAAGCCTATGGTAAAACAGTGCATCAGGACAGGAATGCCAGGGAAAACAAATCCTCTCACTTCATATCTGGGAAGCACAAAGAGAGAGGAAGGGGTTAAGATCCCAGTAACCCCTTAGAGACCCCCCCAAAGACCTGAAGACCTGCCATCAGGCCTCACTTCTTAAAGGTTTCCCCAGTCTCCCAGCAGTACCATGGGCTGGGGCCTCATCCTTTAACACATGGACCTTAGGAAGACATTAATCAAAACCACAGCAATTTCCCATTTTTACTTAAGCCCATTTAAGCCCATTCTTCCAAGGAAAGAAGTCCAGTTCATATCATTGCAACTGCCACTACTGTGTAAGGGAGAAAGAATACTTCAATGATGGCCTTTCAAAGAAAACAGGCCCAAGATTAGCCAGCTTCATGGGGAAAATATGCAAGTAAGAGTTCTCCTTGACTTTCCTCCAGGAACTGGGACCACTGGGAGCGTGAAAGAGAATGTGACTGTTTGTGTCAGAGAACACGTGTTTATAAATTGGGGAAGCACAAGAGATTTGAGTGATCACAAAGAGGAAAATACAGCTGGACACCAGTAGATCATGCCTGTAATCCTCGCTACTCAGGAGGCTGAGATCAAAGGATTCTGTTTCAAAGCCAGCCTGGATGGACAAATCTAAGATCAAGGAAAAAGTTAGAAGCGGAGGGGCTGGGAAGTTGGCTCAGTGGTAGAGCGCTTGCCTTGCGTGCCTGAGGCCCTGGGTTCGATTCCTCAGTACCATATAAGCAAAAAGAAAAAAAAAAGTTAGAAGCAGAGTTGTGACTCCAGTGATAGAGAGCCAGAAAGAAAGGTAAGTGAGAATAGAAGACCCTAAGTTCAAGTCCCAGTAGCAATACTAAAAAAGAAAGAGAAATAAGGGGATGGGGGGAGCAATAATCAATGGCCTGATAGGATAGATTCCTTAGGTCACTCATATTCCAGAAAGGAATAGGATCCTCATAGGGTTCTACCTCTGAGATTCAACACAGGGATGCTGGGTCAAGATAAAGAACCCAGTCCTTGTGTCCTAAATGCCAGACCCTCTTTTAATGTTGAAAAACAAAGTAAACCACATGATGCTGTAGAGATTCAGCAGACTCCTGTCATATTTCCTCTAATTCCAGTTCATGCTATTAGAAACCCCTTCTTGTTTGGCAGAGACTTCTGTGGCAATTTGGAGAGTTGAGAGCCCTGACCCTATTTGTTGGCTGCATCTAAAACCAAGGTGCCTATTTCTCATGGAATGCAGTTACATTTGTATTTTTCTTCAAGTAGGAGCCTGACTTTTAAATGGGCATGTTGTCCCTTTCCACCGATCACAGTGACCTTCTAAAGGGCTCAGTGGAGAGGGTAAATCCTGATTCCTGTGAAAAACTCCTGCTGTAAAAGCTTAACCTAAACCACATTCCACAAATCACACACCACCCCAAACCCAAGGCAAACCTCCTTCCTCAACAGATGATTGCACTCTTTGTTATTCAAATACAGCTCAAGTTGTGGTAAATTTTATCAGGGATTCTCCATGAGATAATGGAATTTGGGAATAGTATTCATACTAGAATATGTATCATGAAGTCTCAAAGAACTATTATTCTTTACGTCCTGGTTTTCATTTTGTTTGAATATGCAGTTAAAGGGACATCAGATTGTTTGCTTTTTGGTTAATTAAAACAATATGGAATGCGAATTCCATCTTTAGTCTTATTTTGAAAAAACAAAAACTTTTTTTTCTGCCCAACTAATTCAAAGTCGAAGCAAAAATTAAAAGACAAAAGCCAATCTACTAAGTATTCTCATCTGCTCTTTTAGGGTAAAATTGCTATGTATAGCAAATAATCCCAACCTTGGTGGATTCAATTGAAATGATCTTATTTCTTACTCACAGAAAGCTCATTCTGTTGTTGGGAAAGCTGTCTAATGGGCCTAGTCTGCTAACTTCTCTTGGGGTGTCCTCTGTAATCTGGCAGACAGGGGAAGGAGGGAGAGCAAATGGCACCTGTGGAAGGACTGGGAAGGCGAGAGGTGAGACATCACTTTCACTCCTTTGGCCAGAACTCAATGCCCAAGGGAAGCTGGGAAAGTCTATCCCTCTCTGTCCCCAGGAAGAGATGGGAAGGGTTTAGTGAGCCTCCTGCTGGTCTCCTCTGCCATGACCATCATTCTAGATCAACACAGAGGATTCTCTTCCTGTTTTCTATGGAATCTTGATCAAAATTATGGTACACAATACTTTAGAGATTCTTGTGAGTCCATTTTCTTAATTGCTCAACCTCTCTGAGACATAGCAGCAGTAATCTCCTCTTTAAAAACCAGGCAACTGAGATAAGACCCAATGAACAGCAGGTTGGATCTTGAATCCAAGTCTTGTGACCCACTGCTTGACCCCCTAGTAAAGTAGAACATGGAGGCAACCAAGGGACTGATTGCACTGAAACCCAACTTCTAACATCATCCACTGCTTCTTTGTGAAGAAGACCCATAACCAAGAGCCTAGCCTATGACAGATTTGGTACTGTGGACTCAAACACTTTGAACATTTCTTTTTAGCACCATGGAGGATTTCATTAAATTTCTATGGACTCAATAACATATGAAAACATTTTTTCATTAGACCCTCTAAGTCAGACATGGAAAATACTAGTCCTTGATTCTAAAGCTCGAGAATCTGAGTCCTTCATCATATGATCCAAGATCATATGATTACAATCTCTTTTCAAGATGGTTGTGAAATAGCAAAGCAGTACTAAAAGGTGGTCGCGGATAAAATGTTGCTCGCTTTCTTGGAATGTCTTCCAGAAGCAAATTCTGATAAAGACCAGAGGGCAAGTGCTAATTTTAGAGGTAATTCCAGCAAGAAATGAGAGAAGAAAGGTATGAAATGAGCATTATTGAGCAGGTTACCCCTGTGGGCAATTGAGACTTGTCTGCTGGGGAAATAAGATATATAAATCTACTTGTAATTTCTTCAATTTTAGATTTTCAAAAACATTCAGAATGTCCTTTACTATCATGAGAATTCTACTAGTATTCTTAGACCATTATAATAAATTATCACAAATTTCACAGCTTGTAAGATAAATGTATACTCTCAGAATGTTGCAAAACAGCGGACAGAAATCAGAATCTTGACCAAATCTTCCTTCTGAAGGTTCTGAGAGAGAATCCATCTCATGATTCTTGTTTCTAGTGGCCATTGGTCGGTCATCCACATCCCTCAGTTGGGGCTAATAGATTTATCTTTCCAGTCAGTAGCTCATCTTCATGGCTCCCCCTCCAGGGTCTCTGTTTATTTGTCTCTCCTTTCCTGTCCCTTGTTAAGAGACTCGTTATTTGGTTTAGGGAACACCCTAAATTCAGATTGATTCACTTGAGATGTTATTTGTGCTAGATCATATTTCCAAACAAGTTCACATCCTGGGCATCAGATGTTAGAGTTGTACATACTGTTTTGGGTGTCACAATTCAACCACTGCAAAGGTATAACCATCTATTTATTAGAAAATAGAACTGCAAAAAAAGAGTAAAAGAAATTTCTGAGTTTCTGAGAGTGTGTAAAAAGATTTATCAGCTTCTGCTGTTGTCAAACATTAATTGCTATAGTCTCTCTTTCTCTTTTTTCTTTCCAAAATGTTCCAAAGAAGTGCAGGAACTCCCGTAGTTAACTGAAGATTGTGGATAAATACAGGAAAGAAAGGATTTGTTTCATGGTGCATGGACTTGGAGATGAATACAAATTCTTTCAACCTAAGACTAATTGTTTAGCTTAAAGGCTGATGATTTATTTACCAAAGTGTCAGAAAATAGCCAGAGATTAAAGAACAGCTGTGTATGCATTAATTTTATCCCCATCCTATGAATGAGAGCTGGAAATGTACCAGGAACTAAGAGCAAGTAAGACTTGAAAATCATAGGATGTAATAGACTGAAAATAGTCTATTCTCTAATTCTCCATTGCAAACAATAATAATCATGATAACAGTAATAGTAACAGTAATAACAATAAATATAGCAGCTTAAAATGTAGAGCATTTTCCTTATACTTGGCAAGCCACTGTTCAAAACTCTTTACATGTATTATCTCATTGTATCTTCACAGTGGCCCTATGACACTTAACGGCCCTTATTACAGAAGATGCTATGAGGCAACAAGAGGCTACACCATTTACTTAAAGTCACAAGGCCAACTAACAAGTGGAGAGATCAGGACTGAACCAGTCTGACACCAGAGTACCTACATGTAATCAATCCATTACTTTTTAAGTCCCTTGTAGTTTAAAAATTATATGTAAGAGTAGGGGTTTTTGTCTTTTCTGCTAGAAGCAAAAGTATTTGGTACAATCGCGCTAGACCCAACTAAGTACTCACACTTGTAGCCAACCTTCACCTTATTTTCAGAATGGCTTGATAGTCTTAATCTGTCTCTGCAGGATCATATGTGAAACTACATCTCTTAGAGCAGGGCATCTCTGCTTGTTTGTTTGCTTATATAGCAATTATAGAAGGGACTCCAGACCCCCTGGGAATAAGACTCATACTGAGGACATGGCCCCAGATTAAAATTAAGGAAATCCAGTTTCAGTAAAAGAAACTAAATGATAACAGAAAGACTAAACCAAAACAAAACAAAATCCTAACCAAACCATGATATGCAACAATGTACACTGGATAATAAAGCTATTTTTAAAGGCTCCCCCCAAAATAATAGCTTTAAAAACTTTTAACTACAAGGGATTTTTGTATCAATTTTTCAAAATAAAAAAATATATAAAAGAATGGTTCCATGAATTAGAGAAACAAGAAAGAAGATCAGGTGGACAAAACAGAAAGGTAGTGGGGCCTCAACAGTTGGCAATCGACATCTGTCATGATCACAAATCTACATACATATTTACTTTCCTTCTGATTGATCTATCATAATAATTGTGATGGTTACCTTTAATTGCCAACTAATAGGATCAAGAAATAAGTGTGGCTGGGCACCAGTTGCTCATGCTTGTAATCCTAGCTACTCAGGAGGCTGAGATCTGAGGATCATAGTTCAAAGCCAGCCCAGGCAGGAAAGTCTGTGGGACTCTTATCTCCAATAAACCACCAGAAAACTGGAAGTGGCACTGTGGCTCAAAGTGGTAGGGCACTAGCCTTGAGCTGAAGAGCTGAGGGACCCACGACTGACGAAAGAAAAAAAGAAAGAGAGAGGGGGGGAGGGAGGAAAGGAGGGAGAGAAAGAAAGAAAGAAAGAAAGAGAGAGAAAGAAAGGGAAAGAAAAACAAAGGAAAGGAAAGGAAAGGGAAAGAAAGGAAAGGAAAGAAAAAAAGAAAAGAAAAGAAGTGTGTCTGTAATGGTGTTTCCAGAGATGATTAAATCCTCAGGGATCTGAGCTAATGAATGGACTGCTAGCTTGACAGATCCATAATACAATAGTATTATTGGAAAGCAGTAGAAGGTAGAAGGTGGGGCTTAGTTAGAGAAAGTAGGCTGCTGAGGCCTCAGAGGCTGTATCTTGCCCTGGCTCCTCCCCATCTCCCCCTTTTCTCTGCTTCCTGGCTCCCATGTGAACTATCCTGCTCTGTCACCCTCCCTACCATGATAAGCCGACCTCTCTGAAACCATGACATTACATAAATCCTTCCTTTAAGTTGCTGATGTCAAGTATTCAGACACGGAAACAATAAAAGTAACTAATACAATAATATTGGTTTTTAAGGAATTAAAACTCACCACCACATAAATGTATGAAGTCAAATCATCAATGTGATTATTACAAACTAACAACTTGTTGCTACAAAATTAATAAATGCTCCTGAATGAATTGCAGCTCCATGCTGGAGCCTATGAGCCAGCAGATGTGGGGCAAGACCTGGGAGGATGTATTGGTGTTACTGGTGGTGGTGGTGGTGGTAATGTCAGTGTTGGTGGTGGTAGATTAGTGGTAGAGTTTGTATTGTTATTGTGGTTTGGCAATTGTTAGAGGTAGTAGTGGTGGTGGTGGTCCTGATACATAGTCAAGTTGGAAACCATTCCTTGGGCTAGGTCTATATTTGGACTCCTGCTTCTGACCCCAATGTGTTTTGCTCCCTCAGTAATTCACAGCAAGCCTGATGATGCAAAAATTGTCCCACAGACAAACAATATTACTCAAGAGATCAAAGCAAGGGTTCTGTCATCTTTTTCACCAAGGACTTTGAATCAGTAGCTTCCTGAGTCCTACTTTCCAAGGCTAATTTTCAGATTCCCATCCTTTTTTTCCTCCAAAAATAACAAAATAAATGTTGTGACATTTGTAATTTTGTATGATTTTTGGCAACAAGTACAAACAACTGTAATTCAGACATCTTAAGAAGACAAGTTTCACAACTGTTGAAAGAGCAACAAGTTTCAAGCCTTTCTTGGGCCTAGGACACTTGAAAGGAAAGAAATCTATGCATCAGATGAGGACAGACATAACTTAGTATGCTGTCTTCCAGCAACCTAAAAATTATGTTTCAGACTATAAATTTATTGATTCCAGAGTCTGGATATATGAAACCACACAGACAGACAGACAGACAGACAGACAGACAGACAGACAGACAGACAGACAGACAGATAGATAGATAGATAGATAGATAGATAGATAGATAGATAGATTCCTCTTGGTATTCAATAAGACCAAGAAGTTCTGGTGTTCAGTACTAACTCTTGGCCAATTCAATACTTGCTAATAGACCAACTAAGCTTCCAGAGCCTGACTGTGTAAATTCATAGTGCTCTAAGAAAAACAAAATTTTAAGTTTTTTTTCCACAAAGATATATGTACAAAGATACTACAAGGATGCTCATAATACCAGAAAACAAGCAAAAATATCTAAATGTTCTTCAAATAAATTTTGTATGTCTATATTACATGATTATATAGTGGTTTTATTTTAATAGAGTATCTCTAATATTGAAAGGTCTTCAAGGCTATTGTATTGGGGTGAAAGTTATAGAATATAGTTTAACATTTATGTTTAAAAAATCAAAACTAGGGCTGGGAGTGTGGCTTAGTGGTAGAATGCTTGCCTAGCATGCATAAAGCCCTGGGTTCAATTCCTCAGTACCATATAAACAGAAAAAGCTGGAAATGGTGCTGTGGCTCAAGTGGTAGAGTGCTAGTCTTGAGCACAGAGAGGGTCAGAGACAGAGCCCAGACCCTGAGTTCAAGCTCCAGGACTGGCAAATAATAATATTAATAATGATAATAATAATAATGTCTAAATAAATTTGCACTTATTTTATATCCTTGTACACAAATATCTGTATTAATAATGCAAGAAAATCCTACAAACTTTCATTAGTAGTTACCTTGGTAAAACAAAATGCAAGCGTGATAAAGAGGAATTTTTACTTTTTTACCCTTTTTAACTGTAATCATAACTGTTGCATCAGTTTAATAATTGTTGGAAACCGTATGAAAGAAAAATAGCAGATAACATGGTGCTGATTCTTTTTGTATTATTTTTTCTAATTAAGGATGATAAACATTATATATATATATATATATATATATATATACACACACACACACACACACACACACACATTAAGCAGTAACAAAGTGTTTGGGCTGTTGCATGGTATGTGAGTACAGTCCCAGCTGCTCAGGAAGCTGAGGCAGGAGGGTGACTTGAGGCCAGGAGTATGAAGTGCCAGCCTGGACAACACAATGAGAACCTGTCCCAAGAAAACAACAACAGCTGGTACTGGTGGCTCACACCTGTAATCCTAGCTATTCAGGAGGCTGAGATGTGAAGATCACGGTTCAAAGCCAGCCCAGTCAGGAAAGTCCATGAGACTCATATCTCCAGTTAACCACCAGAAAAATGGAAGTGGTGCTGTGGCTCAAATGACAGAGCGCTCACCTTGAGCAGAAGAGCTGAAGGACAGCGCCCAGGCCCAGAGTTCAAGTCCTATAACCAACCAAAAAAATGGAAGAAAGAAAGAAAACAACAGTTGCTATAATTTTTAGATGAAAGAACAAACATATTGTTTGACTGAAATGGGGAAATCAGGGTGGTTGTGAATTAAAGCATCTAACAGATTCTCAGATGGCTCTGGGGAAGGGTTGTCACATCTCTACAAATACAGAGTGGTTTGTGTGGCCTGGAAGCCAGACAGCCACCCTCAAGCTGGGCACCACGGATCCTTGTCCAGGTGCTGGAGAGATGCTCAGGAATTGTTGAGTGTGGGCCTCTGAAGAGGCAGATGCCCTGCCTCCCCAGCCCAGTGCAAGTGTGAGAGAGGCCTGTGCCAGGCAAAGCTGTCCTTTGGGCAGTGCAGGGACAGCACGTGAGAGACTTCATTACACGCCAGCAACACAAGCAGCTCTAGGAGAACACTCCTTTCAAAGTCCAAAGTGTAAGAATCTAGCAGTGTCTCCCTGGCTGGCCACAAAAGCATTCATACATGCTCGACCTACAATTTGTAGATTTTACTTGTCAAGAAATATTAACTAGCTATCTTTAGAATCATGTTACCACAGGCTGCACATACCTGATCCAAAGAAGTAACCTTGCTTTCAAAGAATCAAACATTAAAAGCTAAATGATGTCTGCACGGTTCATTGTATATACACACACATGCACATATACACACATATATGTATATCACACACACACACACACACACATATATATATATATATATATATAAATCCAGGTAGCTGCACCTAATCCTGTTTTAAATATATGCTTAATGATGTCAGCATAATTCATTGTACGTACACACACACACACTCACACACACACACACATATCCAGATAACTGCACCTAGTCCTGTTTTAAATATGTGCTTAATTCGGGCTGGGAAGGTGGCTCAGTGGTAGAGCACTTGCCTTGCTTGCCTGAGGCCCTGGGTTCGATCCCTCAGCACCACATAAGCAAAAAGAAAAATGCCAGAAGTGGCGCTATGACTCAAGTGGTAGAGCACTAGCCTTGAGCTGAAGAGCTGAGGGACAGCGCCCAGGCCCAGAGTTCAGGCCCCACGACCGGACCCAAAATAAATAAATAAATAAATATGTGCTTAATGGAAAAATTTGCTGGGATTCCTTATTAACAATAAGTTAATGTAATGTTTTCTGGCCACTTCCATTCTAATATGAATGCAGTAGGTGTCACTGTGATCACAGGCATTGGCATAAGTATACAACACTTATTTAACCCTCACTTAAGATATAAGTACTGATGTTAGATTCCCATTTTGCAGATGAGGTAGTGGCAGAGTCTACATTAGCATTATTCTAGTTCAAATCTGTAGTGTTATTTGGAGGGAAAAATCTATTCCTCTAGGTGAACAAAAGGTTGGGTCTAAAATACCTCACCATTCATACCTAGACTTTGCACCAGGTAGACTGGCTAGGCACTGAAATAAAGCTCTCCAAAAGAACTCAGAAAGCCCTAGCCTCTGTTTTTTAATCTCTAGGTGGGAAAGGTCAATATATCTCATCTATCTTATTGTGAGGATCCAAGGATTAGCTCAAAGTGCCAGGATAGTCAATTAGATTGCCTGAGAGATACTTTGATTAGCAAAGCATGCCACATTTCATTGAATAGCCTCATCGTTCTTATTAACTAGCCATAAAAACATAATATAAATGGAGTGTAAACTAATAACACACATAAAGTTCTGGACCATTTGGACAATTGCATATGGAAGGTCAAGTTCACTCTATAGAACCCTAATTCTGTGTCCTATTTGGCTGCTAAAACCACCTCATTCTCAGACCCCTTTAGCTCAAGCCCCCAGGAGCTTCTCTGAGGCTGTCTGGAGCTCCCAGGAGAGAAGGTATTCAGACAGCTAAAACAGAGCTTAAACACAGGACAATTACTCCCAGTCCCTCCTTCCTTCCTCTGGGTAGCACCGGCTTAGAGAGCCATGCAAAAGGGTTTTGACGAGCAAGGCTGGCCAAGTTGTCAGGACTTTTGTTTCCTGATCTCAACTTTGGGAAGTTTGTGCCATTATCTCAGAATTTCCTTTCTACTCTGGCACTATGCAAGGTAATCCAGGGCTCAGTGAAAGATGCCGTAACTCGCCATGAGAGGACACATCACAGGAAGGGTGGGACAAATACAAACTCTGAGCCTGGCGCCATCTCTTAGGGATAATTCCAGAAAAGCCAGGGGTTGACAGAAAAGTGGAAACTTAACTGAAGATGTAAGATGTAGAAGTTTGCATTTTTGCATAAATGCATTAGGATCATTTCTATAATTGATATGTTATGATAAGCCATTCTTTTTAGTATAAATTCCCGTTAACTTTAATCATTTAACTGCAGTTTCAGCTTCATGTCCACTATTTACAACAATGTAAAGCTGTTTCAAAAATATAAGAGCTGGAGCCAGGTGCTGGTGGCTTACCCCTGTAATCCTAGCTACTCAGGATCCTTAGATCGTGAAGATCTGAGGATCACGGTTTGAAGCCAGCCCAGGTAGCAAAGTCCATCAGACTCTGATCTCCAATTAACCACCAAAATAAGTTAGAAGTGAGGGCTGGGAAGGTGGCTCAGTGGTAGAGTGCTTGCCTTGCATGCCTGAGGCCCTGGGTTCGATTCCTCAGCACCACATAAGAAAAAAGCC